>NC_047021.1:6566577-6795514 GCF_902652985.1 Pecten maximus
AACATTTGTTGACATACTCCATGAACCGTCCTGTATCTGGTGATGACAAACATTTATTGACATACTCCATGAACCGTCCTGTATCTGGTGATGACATCAACATTTGTTGACATACTCCATGAACCGTCCTGTATCTAGTGATGACATCAACATTTATTGACATAAACCATGAACCGTCCTGTATCTGGTGATGACATCAACATTTGTTGACATACTCCATGAACCGTCCTGTATCTGGTGATGACATCAACATTTATTGACATACTCCATGAACCGTCCTGTATCTAGTGAAAAACATCAACATTTATTGACATACTCCATGAACCGTCCTGTATCTGGTGATGACAACATTTACCGACTTACTCCATGAACCGTCCTGTATCTGGTGATGACATCAACATTTATTGACATACTCCATGAACTGTCCAAGTTTTGTGATGCATACTTCGGTTGGGAAGTAAACAACTGTATCATCATCTTTGTCTATTGTAACTGAAAATGAAAGAGAAAACATTATATTACATAAAGCTGACAAGTTGTATTGTTCTGATGACATAAAGCTGACAAGTTGTATTGTTCTGATGACATAAAGCTGACAAGTTATATTGTTCTGATGACATGAAGCTGACAAGTTATATTGTTCTGATGACATAAAGTTGACAAGTTATATTGTTCTGATGACACAAAGCTGACAAGTTACATTGTTCTGATGACATAAAGCTGACAAGTTCTATTGTTCTGATGACACAAAGCTGACAAGTTATATTGTTCTGATGACATAAAGCTGACAAGTTGTATTGTTCTGATGACATAAAGCTGACAAGTTGTATTGTTCTGATGACATAAAGCTGACAAGTTGTATTGTTCTGATGACATGAAGCTGACAAGTTATATTGTTCTGATGACATAAAGTTGACAAGTTATATTGTTCTGATGACACAAAGCTGACAAGTTGTATTGTTCTGATGACATAAAGCTGACAAGTTGTCTTGTTCTGATGACATAAAGCTGACTAGTTCTATTGTTCTGATGACACAAAGCTGACAAGTTATATTGTTCTGATGACACAAAGCTTTTAAGGACATGAAGCTGACAAGTTCTATTGTTCTGATGACATAATTAAAGCTGACTAGTTATATTGTTCTGATGACATAAAGCTGACAAGTTCTATTGTTCTGGGTCGACACAAAGCTGACAAGTTCTATTGTTCTGATGACACAAAGCTGACAAGTTCTATTGTTCTGATGACACAAAGTTGACAAGTTCTATTGTTCTGATGACTCAAAGCTGACAGTTCTATTGTTCTGATGTCTCAAAGCTGACAGTTCTATTGTTCTATCAAGATATTCAGAATTTACCTGTGTGATGATGCAGGAAAAAATGAAGGCAATGGAAACAAAGAGGCCCACAGGGCCTTTATTTTTCAGCAACAAGTATCATATATATATATATTTAAAGAATTGTTCAATTCTCCTTACTGGACCTCCAAAGAGAAACAACTTTGATCTCAAAACAGGCAAATGAAACACTGATATTGGGTTGATGTTGTTATTTACCTCAAATTCACCCAGTCTTAAAGTCTGTATGATTGTTCACACATTAAAAATACCATCAAAATGACAAAATGTAAGTTCAGCAACATGTTAGACAGAAATGAAACAACAAATGTGTTGATTCAAAATTTTATATAGAATCTTTTTCTTAGATGAGTCAATTAAACCTTGGAACACTATACTACAGATTCAAGATATGAAGAGAAATAAATTGTGGTGAACAAGTATTATTGACTGAATTAAAGGTGGTCAAGGTAAGCTGTGGTAAACAGGTATTACTGACTGAAGGATGATCGAGGTAAGCTTTGGTAAACAGGTATTACTGACTAAAGGATGATCAAGGTAAGCTGTGTTAAACAAGTATTACTGACTGAATAGTGGTGAAGGTAAGCTGTGGTAAACAGATATTACTGACTGAAGGAGGATAAAGGTAAGCTGTGGTAAACAGGTATTATTGACTAAAGGACGATAAAGGTAAGATGTGGTAAACAGGTATTGACTGACTGAAGGATGATAAAGGTAAGCTGTGGTAAACAGGTATTACTGACTGAAGGATGATAAAGGTAAGCTGTGGTAAACATGTATTATTGACTGAAGGACGATAAAGGTAAGATGTGGTAAATATAGCATTACTGACTGAAGGACGATAAAGGTAAGATGTGGTAAACAGGTATTGACTGACTGAAGGATGATCGAGGTAAGCTGTGGTAAACAAGTATTTCTGACTGAAGGATGATAAAGGTGAGCTGTGGTAAACAGATATTGACTGACTGAAGGATGATAAAGGTAAGCTGTGGTAAACAGGTATTGACTGACTGAAGGATGATAAAGGTAAGCTGTGGTTAACAATTATCATTGACTGAAGGATGATAAAGGTAAGCTGTGGTAAACAAGTATTACTGACTGAAGGATGATAAAGGTAAGCTGTGGTAAACAGGTATTACACTGACTGAAGGATGATAAAGGTAAGCTGTGGTTAACAGGTATTATTGACTGAAGGATGATAAAGGTGAGCTGTGGTAAACAGGTATGACACTGACTGAAGGATGATAAAGGTAAGCTGTGGTAAACAGGTATTATTGACTGAAGGATGATAAAGGTAGGTAAGCTGTGGTAACAAGTATTATTGACTGAATGGAGATCAAGCTGCGGTAAAAAAATACTGAAGGAATTCCAATACTACCTAGTTGGGGACTGACTCGTTTGCTGAAAAGAGTTGGCTTGATTTGTTGTCTTAAAATACTCTTCTTGACAGCCTTAATGTCTTCCAGAATCTGAAAAAGTGGTGAATACAGGTTACAGACCTATCAAAAAAACTTAAGATAGGGAAAACATCTTAATAAAGGCAATTTGATAGTATAGTTTGTCTTCAGTTTACTTTAGTAAAGGTATGTAATTACCTGTTGTTCTGTGATAACTTACTTCCAGTATCTGTTGTTCTGTGATGACTTACTTCCAGTACCTGTTGTTTTGTGATGTTTACCTCCAGTATCTGTTGTTCTGTGATGATTTACTTCCAGTATATGTTGTTCTGTGATGACTAACTTCCCGTATATGTTGTTCTGTGATGACTTACCTCCAGTATCTGTTGTTCTGTGATGACTAACCTCCAGTATCTGTTGTTATGTGATGACTTACCTCCAGTATATGTTGTTCTGTGATGACTTACCTCCAGTATCTGTTGTTCTGTGATGTTTACCTCCAGTATCTGTTGTTCTGTGGTGACTTACCTCAGTATATATTATTCTGTGATGACTTACCTCCAGTATCTGTTGTTCTGTGGTGACTTACCTCCAGTATATGTTATTCTGTGATGACTTACCTCCAGTATCTGTTGTTCTGTGATGACTTACCTCCAGTATGTTGTTCTGTGATGACTTACCTCCAGTATCTGTTGTTCTGTGGTGACTTACCTCCAGTATATGTTATTCTGTGATGACTTACCTCCAGTATCTGTTGTTCTGTGGTGACTTACCTCAGTATATATTATTCTGTGATGACTTACCTCCAGTATCTGTTGTTCTGTGGTGACTTACCTCCAGTATCTGTTGTTCTGTGATGAGTTACCTCCAGTATCTGTTGTTCTGTGATGACTTACCACCAGTATATGTTGTTCTGTGATGACTTACCTCCAGTATCTGTTGTTCTGTGATGAGTTACCTCCAGTATATGTTGTTCTGTGATGACTTACCACCAGTATCTGTTGTTCTGTGATGACTTACCACCAGTATCTGTTGTTCTGTGATGAGTTACCTCCAGAATCTGTTCTGTGATGTTTACCTCCAGTATATGTTATTCTGTGATGACTTACCTCCAGTATATGTTGTTCTGTGATGACTTACCTCCAGTATCTGTTGTTCTGTGATGACTTACCTCCAGTATGTTGTTCTGTGATGACTTACCTCCAGTATGTTGTTCTGTGATGAGTTACCTCCAGTATATGTTGTTCTGTGATGACTTATACCTCCAGTATCTGTTGTTCTGTGGTGACTTACCTCAGTATATATTATTCTGTGATGACTTACCTCCAGTATCTGTTGTGCTGTGGTGACTTACCTCCAGTATCTGTTGTTCTGTGGTGACTTACCTCAGTATATATTATTCTGTGATGACTTACCTCCAGTATCTGTTGTTCTGTGGTGACTTACCTCAGTATATATTATTCTGTGATGACTTATACCTCCAGTATCTGTTGTTCTGTGGTGACTTACCTCCAGTATGTTGTTCTGTGATGAGTTACCTCCAGTATCTGTTGTGCTGTGGTGACTTACCTCCAGTATCTGTTGTTCTGTGGTGACTTACCTCAGTATATATTATTCTGTGATGACTTACCTCCAGTATCTGCTGTTCTGTGATGTTTACCTCCAGTATCTGTAGTTCTGTGATGACTTACCTCCAGTATCTGTTGTTCTGTGATGATTAACCTTCAGTATCTGTAGTTCTGTGATGACTTACCTCCAGTATATATTATTCTGTGATGACTTACCTCCAGTATCTGTAGTTTTAAGAATGGCGGGTTGTAGGGTGTGTAATTCTCACACAGGGTCTGGAAACTGATGCCCGGTGAAGCCATTATCTTCTGCATCATTGATTCAACCATTGTTTTAAACAATGGCTTATTGATGTTTCCCTCAGGTTTCCTCAGTGGCGAACAAAGAAGTCGCACCCTTTGATAAGTACTGCAATGAATGTAATAGTGACAGTGACCTACATTTCCTGACCTATCGAGGTGGTGATATATGTGCATGCAGGACTGCATATCATCCTTACCTCTACGGTACAATATGTCAGCAATATTGCTTGTACTAAATAGTTTATACTGCCATCCATATAAATACCTATAACACTCTTTTTACTTGTTGAATTATTATAAGTGCATCAGAAGCATTTCTTTGAAGATTATTAATTTGTCAGTGAAAATAGCAATTTAAAAAAAAAATAACCATCACAATTAAGTTTCAGGGAGGGTCAAGGGAGGGACCTACATTCCAACAATACATAAAAAACACTTTAAAAAGATGGTACTACAGTGTTTACACTATGAGTTATCCCTTCCAGTAATTTTGTGATTCTGTGAAAATGTGCTCTCAATTAACAAAATTTTAAAAAAAGATCATATTTTAATGCAAAAATGTTGCATTTTCAGGATTTTGAGATCAATCATCAACAAAGGACCCAGAGGGCCTATATCACGCACATGGTAGCATTTGACAAAACATTGAAAATGATGTTCATGTTCAATTCGTTGATAGCTATATTTCTTGATGTCAAACAATGCTTATATATGGTTATGGGGTGGGTATCTTAATGGTCTCAAAAATATAACCAAGAAACTAAGTCCCTATGGGTGGGGAAAGACCCCAAGGGTCTATTTTCACATCATGATTGTGTTTATCTCTTTATGCCCAACAATGCTACAAATGGTTATAGGGAGGGGATCCAATCAATTCAAAGATATATCAAAGAAACAAAGTCCCTAGGGTTTGGGAAAGACCAAAGGCCCATATTTACAGCAGGATTGTGTATATATCTCTGATGCCTAGCAATGATATATATGGTTATATAACAAGTAGAGATTTCAAGGACCTACCTCTATTTCCCCAATTTTGCCCTGCATGCCCCTCTGGCACCAAAAGGGTTCAGTCAGCATTTATGCAAAATCTGTTGCTTTTCACAAATAAGGATATTTCTGACCAAATCTGGTTCAAATATATTCAGTACTTTGTGACAATTGGCGAATTAAAGGACTAACCCTATTTCCCTTATTGGGTCCCACCTCTATGGCCCCAAGGGGTCAGTCACTATTTCTGAAAAGTCTGTTCCCCTTCCCTCAGTGATGTTTCTGATCAAAATTTGTTTGAATCCATTCAGTACTGTGTGACGGACGAAGGACAGACAGTGGACACCATGGCATAAACTTGGGCCTGGTGAGCTAATAATTGTATCAACTATTCATAGTCTATAAAAGCATTTTCAGAAGAAGTAATCAGAAAAATATGTTTACAATGAAAATAAATATATAATAATCATATTTACAGAATTTCAAAATATTGTCTGTAAAGTGAATAGGGACTTATGAATGGTAGAGTTTATTTCTGTTGTCTCAATGATCCTCCACTAAAATATCAATATTAATTATAACAAAGGTGTAATATATGCTATACCTACCTAATTGGTTGGGGCGTTAGTGGTCCATCAGACTTAACAGATTTCCTTTGCTCCCTTCCTCTCCTTGGCCGGTCAGTATTGGTCAGTAGACTTCCCTCATCAGGCTGATTGCCTTTGACTTCTACATTTGAGGCAGGTAGATCAGAGTTGTCTCCCTTTTCTGTCAAATCTTGTTGACCAGAATTATTTGGCTTGGTTCTGCTTGATTTAGCTATCACCTCATCACTTCTGCTAATTTGATCCTTATTATCAGAGGTCAACTCTTTGTCAGAAGCAGGCAAGTAAGGAGGAGTGTGTGTTGAACTAGGGGCTGGAGTGGCATCCCCTGATGATCCTGGAGTGGAGGGGCTAGTATCAAGGTACCCGAGAGGTTTGGCTAAACTCTCTTGTAAAAGCTGACTGTCAGCATCAAACAAGTCATCTACCTGTAACCATATTGTAAATTTACTTGAATTTTCAGGTGTTTTAATTCTTAAATAAGAAATTATGCAAAAACACTTTTGATATCTGTATTTAATCTGTATCAATTATGTAAATTAAAATAAATTACAGTCAAACCTGCCTTAGCGACCCCCTGAATTAAACGACTTCCTTTCATATGCGACCGCATTTTTTCCTCCCAACGTTATTTACTATACTAGTGACCTGAATTAAGCGACTACCTGTCAGACGCGACTAACGACCATCATTTCCGTGTCCCAAATGCTGAAAAGCGACTTTTTTCAGCGACTTTCCGAGTTTTAAAACGGAAGCAGAAGTCATAATCAAGAAGAAACCGGACGAACTTGTCTGCTTTTAAAGATTAAAAAATACTTCAGAAATGCATGAAATGTCTTATTCTGTCTCAAAAAATGTACTGAATTTATTGACTTTGCCCTGATAACACCCAAAAACGAACGAAACTGTACTTTACTTCTAAAGAATGAAAGAAGGAGATGGCATATGGCGAAAAAACTGCCTCGCCATTCAGACGATTTTCACGAAATTTTGATAGATAAAAATACAAACATTTGATTGGAAAGTATGAAAAAGAGTGAATAAACAGTCAACTTACTGTTTAACTGAAATTTATGTTCATTTTGAGACACTAGGACAGATATTTGCCAGTTAAAAAACGTCTCCATCGTTATGAAGGAAATGCAGTTACGTGACTAATAATCCGGACGGAAGTCCGGACCAGGAATTCAGGAATGCAAAAAAAAAGTTTTTTTTTTTATGTAAATGTACCCGGCACTGGAAATAATCAAATCAGCCATTCAAACTCTTTGATAATTTTTTGTATTAAAAAAAATTATTGTAACATGCTGAAAGAATTTAAATATATATATTAATGAAAATAAAAGAAACTGAATAATTTATAAAAATAAATATTGTACTACATACATATGTAGAAATGGGGATGTTTTTATATATTGTCCATTATTATAAGCATTTTATTTCATTAAGTGAATAGTGATTTTTCTTCTCTTTTTTTTGTTCTTTTTTTCTTTCATTTTCCTCAAGAGGTCTCTTACAGATTTGATTATATTCCCAATCTTAATTGATGACTGAGGTAATTCCTTTTCATATATGTACTAATACTTGTAGCTGATAAATTTTACATATGTGGCAGAATAATGATAAACTTTCCTTTTCGGGTAATTTTCTTTGAACCTGGATTAAGAGACCACCTGTCATATGTGACCTTTTTTATTGACTCCCTTGGAAGGTCACATATGACAGGTTTGACTGTACACAAAGTAAAGATTATTATATAAAACGGAAAACGTTATTTAATAAAACACTTGATTGCAAATCATTTTCAGTTAAAGGCTTGTTTGTGTCACAACATCAGTAGGAGTTGCCCCTCTTTAACTATATTAGGTACTTCATCCCCATTGTAACAACGCTACGGTAAAAAAGAAACTGCACACAGAAACAAGAGGCCCATGGGGCCTGTATCGCTCACCTGGTTGGATTAGACCAAATGTCAAAATAATGTTCATGTTCAGTTTGTTTTATTTGTCAATCTCAAACAATGCTATATATGGTTATGCTGTGGGGATCCCAACTGCTTTAAAGAAATAACGAAGTCAAGACTCTCTAAGGGTATGAAAGACCTCAAGAATTGTTTTAAAACATCAATTCATAACTTTATGACTAGTAGCGATTTAAAGGAATTACATCTATTTCCCCTATAGGGCCCCGCCCATTTCTCCCCTCATGGGTCAGTCACCATTTATGGAAGTCTGTTCCCCTTCCCCCAAGGATGTTTCTCACTAAATTGGGTTCAAATCCATTCATAACTTTATGAAAAGTAGCGATTTGAAGGAATTACCTCTATTTCCCCTATGGGGCCCCGCCCCTTTGGCCCCTTGGGGGTCAGAGTCACCATTTATGCAAAATCTGATCCCCTGACCCCAAGGATGTTTCTCACTAAATTGGGTTCAAATCCATTCATAACTTTATGACTAGTAGCAATTTATAGGAATTACCTTTATTTCCCCTATTGGGCCCCGCCCCTTTGGCCCCTTGGGGGTAAGAGTCACCATTTATGCAAAATCTGTTCCCCTTCCCCTAATGATGTTTCTGACTAAATTGGGTTCAAATCCATTCATAACTTTATGACTAGTAGCGATTTAGTGGAATTGCCTCAATTTCCCCTATTGGGCCCCGCCCCTTTGGCCCCTTGGGGGTCAGAGTCACCATTTATGCAAAATCTGTTCCCCTTCCGCCAAGGATGTTTCTGACCAAATTTGGTCAAAATCCAATAAGAACTTTTTGACTAGAAGCGATTTGAAGCAAATGTTGACGGACGGATGACGGACGCTGCACCATGGCATAAGCTCACCGGACCTTTGGTCCAGGTGAGCTAAAAATGAAGTATTTCATTGTATGAACATCTGATCATTTCTCAAAAAGATCACCCCTTGCTCCCATATATTCTGTCAGTATTTTTTTGTATATATCTTTTATTTTCTAAATATTTTGCATGATAAACAACAACAGGTTACATTTCACAAGTACAATTATATAATTACTCACTCACAATTTTCTTCATTCTCTCATTTAAACAGTTTAACTATAATTATGTTAGATCCAACCCACCTTACATTCACACTTGTATACAACATGAAGACATATAGAATCGGACAAAACACAAACAGCAGAACCAAAACAAGACACATATAAAGAGAGCTACAGAGAAAGGAAGAGAGAAAAAAAGGGTTGGGTTGGTTGAGGGTGATGGAAAAGATAGGGAAGAGAGGGGGATATGAAGGTCAGTATTGCTAGTTTGCTACCTATGAGAATTTTCATATCAGTAATTTAAATGTCTGCAGCCAACCACTATGTGTTGTGCAGTACTTTCTACCTGGGTTGTCTGTCGCACTCCTCGCCCCTTCACATTCTTGTAAGCATGTGTCACCCACGGTCTAGCATTCCTGAAGCTTACATAACGCTGAACAGTCACACCCACTTTCAATATCTGAAATATATAAATATTTAACTTGCATTAATGTGTGAATAGTGTATTGTGATTTTTCTGAAAATGGGAAAAATATAAGTTGCTGAAATTTGAATCTGGAAAAAAACAAAATCTACACTCCAGATCTGTATGAAACAGAATACAGGTTTCAAGTGGTTCGCTTCTGTACAACTATAATCTCATCATCAACAATATGAGGTTCCATTAGGTACATCACAAAATAAAAAATATGCATCAGTTGATGAAAGTGTCTCTTTAAAGTGCAACTTCACTAGCTAGGGGCTAATCAAACCAAAAGGAATTATTGGTTGATGTGAAACAAGTGATAAATGGATGTGTATTGCTCACTGCTACTCTGAGCCTCTTGATTACTGAAAAGAAGTTGTTGAAAAGATTTTAGCATATTTGACCTCAGCTGTGACCTTGAATGTAGATAAGGTAATTCATTGGAACAAAAATGCATGGCAGCCCTCCAGCATGTTACAGCTTAAAACCCTCGGCCTCATGGTTCTTGAGAAGAAGTTGCTTTAATGGAAATGTTGTTGTCGGATAGATAGACAGATGGATGACTGGTGCATACTTCCAGAGCAAATTTGAAGCTGATCTAGGTCATTTATGTAGATACTAAGCTAATTACCACTTTATTCAAATATCAGAGTACGCAAGGTTTATTCATGTAATAAATTTTGTAGTCCTTCATTCCTGCATACTATTGGCCTAATATCAGGTTTCGGAGTCTCTTGGCTTTCCAGAAATCAATGGTTGAAGATTTCAACACATTTGAGTACTGTCACTTTGAATGTAGGTCAAGGACATCCATTTGGAGACATTTGGTAGCCCTTCATCCCAGAATGCTACAAGCACAAAAAATGTTCAGGTCTCTAGTTTATTGAAAAAAAAGTTGTTAAAGATTTCAGCATATTTAACCCAAGATGACTCAAGGTCATTCATTTGACCAAACTTTGTAGACCTTTACCCCATCATGATGCAGGCTGAATATGAACTTCCTGGGTCTTATCATTAAAGAGAAAAAGTTATTTAAAGATTTTAGTCTGTTTAACCCCTGTGACCTTGAAAGCAGTTCAAGGTCTAGCTCATTTGAACAAACTTTGCTGTTTACTGTATACCTGGTAATTTTCGCCCTTGAGCAACACAAAACATATTCGCCTCGTTTTAAATTTGCCCTAAATGGCTTTCAAGAAATATCCTTTTCCTTGTTTGTAAAATCAACAAATTCCGTTTGGAATTCTCAATTTACACTGGGAAATTCCTATCTAATATCAATCATCTGTGAGACAATGACAAATATTGTCAAACCCAACACCAGCCTGACCGGGATCCAACACTGATACAGCTTCACCAAGGTTTAGTGCTCTAGGTCATGAATATTTCACATAATCATTGTCAATAAACAGCCCAACAGGATCTTGTACAGATTTATATATAAATCCAGATTTCTCTTCAATGACAATAACATCTGATATTAACACTAAAATTTATGTTTAACTTGTCTGTGATGGTGAAATTATAACATTGTTTTTCTGCTACCATCCTGAAACTAGATTAGGAGTGAGGGGATGTCATGTAATCTACGCAACCATAAACATTTATCATACTGTGAAACCCAATAACGAAATGATGATGACAGATGATGTGTTTACAGCGCAAACTTGGTCACTACCATGAGGTGACGTCTTCTACAGAAATTTTGTGATGTATTTCCAACTCGATCACTGCCACACGGTTTAATCTTCAGAAACGATGATGCAGGTGTTTTCTTCAGGTACAAAGTATAAAATCTAGCATCTAAATCAGCAATGCAACATTTGTAACTGTGACTGTTTCTTCAGTTACTTAACTACATTGTTACCAGGTTAACTATGATTGACTTTGATAGCAATATAGACAGTCATTATATAAATTAATTGTTAGTCATAAAACACTGATTGGATTTTTACCAAATTTGAAGCATCCTAGAGGGAAATGGAACAAGTTTTACATAAATGTTGACTAGCCCCAAGGTTTAGTGCCCTAGGTCATGAATATTTCACATAACATACATTGTTTTGTACATGCCATGTTTTCAGGAGACCAATAAGGGAGATTGATGATTATTTTAAGGGAGTTTTGCCTAAAATAAGGGAGACTTGTGCGCAACATGAATATCAACATTTTTACACAATTTTAAAGAACTAAACTAATTTTGAAAGTGATAAAGAATATGTATATTTATTATATTGTATGTATAATCATTGTTAATAAACAGCCTAATAGGATCTTGTACAGATTTATAAATCCAGATTTCTCTTCAACGACAATAACATTTGATATTAACACTAAAATTTATGTTTAACTTGTCTGTGATGGTGAAATCATAACATTGTTTTTACCATCCTGAAACTAGATTTGGAGTGAGGGCATGTCCATGCAGGTGAATAACTTTTTGCAAATCAGCCAAATTAGAATTCTTTTCAGGCAGACAAAACTTAACATCATGACCACACTGTATTCCATGTTTGAAAGAGATCAGTCAAAAAATGTAGGAGGAGAATGCCAGACAAATGAAAGTTTAAACTGGACCGACAACGCCATTTCAAAACTCCTGTCAAATTTGATGGTCATATCAAAAGAAACAAGGAGCCGCAAAGCCTGGCATTATACCCGCAGTTGGTATGAAAACCCAAATACATGTATAAATTAAGCTCAAAGTAAGAGTTATTAAGGAAACAGTAATTTGGTAATTTTGATTAAGGCTCCATGGTGACAGAAAAAATACCGAAAATGGAAGGTCCGCAATAGCAAAAGGCACAACTAGTCTGATATATTCAGAAAGTTTCAAGGAGCTGCATTGAACCGTTTTGGAGTTATAGCCAAGAAACAAAAGGAAACAGTAATTTGATATTTTTAATTCAGTTTCCATGGTGACAGAAAAAATACCGAAAATGGAAGGTCCCCAATAGCAAAAGGCACAACTAGGGCACTAGTCTGATATATACAGAAATTTTCAAGGAGCTGCGTTGAACGGTTATGGAGTTATAGCACGGGGGGAAAAAGGAAACAGTAATTTGGTATTTTTGATTAAGTTTCCATGGTGACAGAAAAAATACCGAAAATGGAAGGTCCGCAATAGCAAAAGGCACAACTAGGGCACTAGTCTGATATATACAGTAAGTTTCAAGGAGCTGCGTTGAACGGTTATGAAGTTATAGCCCGGAAAATAATCTCGGACGGACGGAGCCCAATTTAATATCCCCTGCAAATGCGTTTCGCAGGGGATAATAAGTCCTTTAAATCACTACCAGTGATAAAAAACATTTATTTTGACCAAATTTGATCTAAAGTGGAACATTGTATAAACTCTAATAAAGGGGGGGGGGGGGGGGGGGGGGGCATTGTATAAACTCTAATAAAGGGGGAACATTGTATAAACTCTAGTAAAGGGGAACATTGTATAAACTCTAGTAAAGGGAACATTGTATAAACTCTAGTAAAGGGAACATTGTATAAACTCTAGTAAAGGGGGAACATCATATAAACTCTAGTAAAGGGGAACATTGTATAAACTCTAGTAAAGGGGAACATTGTATAAACTCTAGTAAAGGGGGAACATTGTATTAACTCTAGTAAAGGGAACATCATATAAACTCTAGTAAAGGGAACATCATATAAACTTTAGTAAAGGGGAACATTGTATAAACTCTAGTAAAGGGGGAACATTGTATAAACTTTAGGTCTTGCCCATTAGGGGCCTGGGGTAGGGCCCATTAGGGGAAATACAAATGTAAAGCAAATTTTAAAAAGTTCTTCTTCTGTAGTAAGGTAATAGTGTTTTGCCATATATTACATATAAATCACCCAAAGATCTGGGTGACTGTCTAATTGACTTCCACATATGTCAATGTGAAATAAATGATTTCATCATCTCAATTAAGCTTAAAATACATTAACTTATATTTAAGACTATAGGAAACTTCATTGTTAGACTAGAGGAAACTACATTATTAGACTAGAGGAAACTACATTATTAGACTGGAGGAAACTACCTTGTTAGACTAGAGGAAACTACATTGTTAGACTGGAGGAAACTACATTATTAGACTAGAGGAAACTACCTTGTTAGACTAGAGGAAACTACATTGTTAGACTGGAGGAAACTACATTATTAGACTGGAGGAAACTACATTGTTAGACTGGAGGAAACTACATTGTTAGACTGGAGGAAACCACATTGTTAGACTAGAGGAAACTACACTGTTAGACTGGAGGAAACTACATTGTTAGACTAGAGGAAACTACATTGTTAGACTGGAGGAAACTACATTGTTAGACTAGAGGAAACTACACTGTTAGACTGGAGGAAACTACATTGTTAGACTAGAGGAAACTACATTGTTAGACTGGAGGAAACTACATTGTTAGACAAACTACATTGTTAGACTGGAGGAAACTACATTGTTAGACTGGAGGAAACTACATTGTTAGACAAACTACATTGTTAGACAAACTACATTGTTAGACTGGAGGAAACTACATTGTTAGACTGGAGGAAACTACATTGTTAGACTAGAGGAAACTACATTGTTAGACAAACTACATTGTTAGACTGGATCAGGAAACTACATTGTTAGACTGGAGGAAACTACATTGTTAGACTGGAGAAAACTACAATGTTAGACAAACTACATTGTTAGACTAGAGGAAACTATATTGTAAGACTAGAGGAAACTATATTGTTGGACTGGAGGAAACTACATTGTTAGACTGGAGGAAACTACATTGTTAGACTAGAGGAAACTACATTGTTAGACAAACTACATTGTTAGACTGGAGGAAACTACATTGTTACAGAAGATAGGGATGACAACATATACTGCCCTAGTTTGTATACTGAGTATATCAATAAAGCACTACTAACAAACACTTGTAATTAATAGATGAGCTTATCTACACTGTTCTGAATATAGACTTCCTAACTTATCAACAATTCAAATATAATGCTTGGCTTGATCCAATAATTACTGTATTGATGGCATCCAATGAGACAATCTTCTGTCATTAACAAACATCACTGATGATTGGCAATCATTCCAACATATTCCAAGTTACTGACAAATACAGCTACAACTTAAATACATGAATATTTTCAACAGTGTAGCTTTTAGATACTGTATATCTGGTCATATATAGAGGGTATCCAGGCCTGATTGCTAGAGAATGTTTACAAACTTAATTTAATGCCTGTAAACTAAGATTTTACTGGGACAAGCATACACCATAATATTAGCCCGTTGCAATTTAACAACTATTCAATATTCATGATCTTGAATTTTATTTATAAATTGGAAGAGACAGAGTAATTTTCTTTTTATGCATACTAAATCAAGTTGATTACAGAAAGTCATTATCAGATTTGTTTTGATTATTCCACAAAATCAGATCAAATTTCAGTATCCCGATTTCATGATTTGACTGAGGGGACAAAAGAAGTGATGGCTGAGGTAATACAATGCCTCTGATCAGATCTCCTGTAACACCACAGACATTGAACCAGCTCTCTCCTGTAACACCACAGAAATTGAACCAGTCTCTCCTGTAACACCACAGAAACTGAACCAGAGCCTCTCCTGTAACACCACAGAAACTGAACCACCTCTCTCCTGTAGCCCCACAGAAACTGAACCAGCTGAGACTCTCCTGTAACACCACAGAAACTGAACCAGCTCTCTCCTGTAACACCACAGAAACTGAACCACCTCTCTCCTGTAGCCCCACAGAAATTGAACCAGAGCCTCTCCTGTAGCCCCACAGAAATTAAACTTGCTTTCTCATGTAGCCCCAAAGAAACTAAACCAGCTCTCTCCTGTAGCCCCACAGAAACTGAACCAGATCCTCTCCTGTAGCCCCACAGAAACTGAACCAGATCGAGTCTCTCCTGTAGCTCCACAGAAACTGAATCACCTCTCTCCTGTAACCCCACAGAAATTGAACCAGAGCCTCTCCTGTAGCCCAAAAGACACTGAACCAAAGCCTTTCCTGTAGCCCCACAGAAACCAAACCAGCTCTATCCTACAGCCCCATAGAACCTGAACCAGAGTTTCTCCTGCAGCCACAAGGAAACTGAACCAGAGTTTCTTCTGTAGCCCCAAAGAAACTGAACCAGAGTCTATCAAAGAAAGTCCCTAGGGCTAGGGAAAGACCCCTCTGTAGTGCTTATAATTACAAAATGATCGTGTTTATCTTTTGATGCCTAGCAATGATGTACTTAAATGTATATGGTTATTGGATGGAGATCTCAACAGCTTTAAAAATATCAGAGAGTAAGTCGTTAATATCAAACTTGCCAAATGACCCTCTTTTTGCCCGACTCCTCAGCTCCTGGCATTTATATGAATTTGAATCCTAGCCACAAAGCCCTAAAGGGATGCTACCACTGCAATATGAACATTATTTATTACATTTTTACCATTGAAATATCAAAAATTATTCATTCTATAAAAGTGATATTTTTCACTAGTGAAGAATATCATATTTTTCACTAGTGAAAAATATCACTTTTGCTGATTTGACCAATCAAATTAAAGATTAGAAAATACCAAAATAATTGACCAATCAGAAAGCCCGACATATATGTCAGCACCTGGACAGGGGAAACTACTGTTTTTGTTTACGAATTATCGCTGTAGTCCTAGTAGGCATACGGGGTAGGGTTTTCGTTGATAAAAAATGTAATAAACAGAATATCTAACAGTATCTTCAGTAATACCAAATATATTTCACTCGTGTGGCTAATATTTTGATATTTTTCACTCGTGCTGCGCACTCGTGAAAAATATCAAAATATTAGCCCCACTCGTGAAATATATTTGGTATTACTGAAGACACTGTTAGATATCCTCTATATATTGGTTACTTCCAGAAAAGGAGTCATTAATATCAATATCACCAAATGGACCCCTTTTGGCACTGTCCTTCAGGCCCCTAGGGTGTAAGCCCTATCCTTTGTATAAATACAGTATGTCCCTCCCTTAACGACCATCAGACAAGAGTATCTTTGTCAGGGTATTAATTTCTGTTGACAGGATCAATGAAGCTTAATTATCACTATATGATCATTTTAACTAGTAAGTGTCTCATTACCCTCTTTGGAGGCCGATGATTAGCTGTGTAATCGGAATTCTGATACCTGAACTATATACTGGAAACCAGCAATCATATGTACGTTGTTGTTATCATTAGATAGCCTAACCTACTCCAACAAAGCAAGCTGCCAATGGCATAGTAAACCTAATAGTGGACCAATAACTGTATCTGTAATAGAGGTCTGGGGATCAACAGAAAACTAATCAGGCCAATTAACTTTCCTCATTGAATCTGAACTTGTTCAATATCTGAGTTTGCTATGAGAAAGAAGGTTATTACTCTTGAGTGTGGTATACTGGCAAGGAAAGGCTGAATAGAGATGAAGACATGTAATAACTGGAAAGGAGATAAACAAGAGATCCCAGAGGGATCTTGGCGCCCACCATTGAATGATCTTTATAGGTTCCATGTCAGATTGATCTTTTCTCTACTTTTCCCTTCCTCTAAGTCTTACTAATCTGTGTAAATTCAGAAACAGCCCTCTAGTACTTTTCAAACAAGGGGAACCTATATATAAAATTTAAGATTTAGCAATAATGGCTGTCTGTTGTTTTCGGATTGGTCCCAAAATGCAACACCAGGGACCAAGGGGAACCTACATATGAAATTTGAGAAAGATCCCTTCAGTACCTTCTGTAAAATAGCGATAACAAACTTCAATTGTCAAAATACAAGATGGCTGCCTGTCGGCCATATTGTTTTCCTATTGGTCCCAAGATGCAATATGCAGAACAAGGCACCGAGGGGAACCTAAATATGAAATTTGAGAAAGATCCCTTCATTACTTTCTGAGAAATAGCGATAACAAACTTCAATTGTCAAAATCTAAGATGGCTGCCTGTCGGCCATGTTGTTTTCTGATAGGTCTTAAAATGTAATATGCATAACTAGGCACCAAGGGGAACCTATATATGAAATTTGAGAAAGATCCCTTCAGCACTTTCTGAGAAATAGCGATAACAAACTTCAATTGTCAAAATCCAAGAAGGCTGCCTGTCGGCCATGTTGTTTTCCGATTGGTCTCAAAATGCAATATGCATAACTAGGCACCAAGGGAAACCTACATATGAAATTTGAGAAAGATCCCTTCAGTACTTTCTCAGAAATAGCGATAACAAACTTCAATTGTCAAAATCCAAGATGGCTGCCTGTCGGCCATGTTGTTTTCTGATTGGTCTCAAAATGCAATATGCAGAACAAGGCACCGAGGGGAACCTAAATATGAAATTTGAGAAAGATCCCTTCATTACTTTCTGAGAAATAGCGATAACAAACTTCAATTGTCAAAATCTAAGATGGCTGCCTGTCGGCCATGTTGTTTTCTGATAGGTCTTAAAATGTAATATGCATAACTAGGCACCAAGGGAAACCTACATATGAAATTTGAGAAAGATCCCTTCAGTTCTTTCTCAGAAATAGCGATAACAAACTTCAATTGACAAAATCCAAGATGGCTACCTGTCGGCCATGTCGTTTTCTGATTGGTCTCAAAATGCAATATGCATAACTAGGCACCAAGGGGAATCTACATATGAAATTTGAGAAAGATCCCTTCAGTACTTTCTCAGAAAAAGCGATAACAAACTTCAATTGTCAAAATCCAAGATGGCTGCCTGTCGGCCATGTTGTTTTCCGATTGGCCTCAAAAAGCAATATGCATAACTAGGCACCAAGGGAAACCTACATATGAAATTTGAGAAAGATCCCTTCAGTACTTTCTTAGAAATAGCGATAACCAAACTTCAATTGTCTCAAATCACAAGATGGCTGCCTGTCGGCCATGTTGCTTTTCCTATTGGTCTTCAAAATGCAATATACCATAACTAGGCCACCAAGGACCGGAAACCTACATAGTGAAATTTGAGAACACGATCCCACCTAGCGTACTTTCTCAGAAATAGCGCTAACACCAACTTTCAATTTGTCAAATCAAAGATGGCATACCTGTTCGGCCATGTTGTTTCCGAATGTGGTCTCAAAGCTTGCAATTCCTGCATAACTAGGCACCACCATAGGGGAATCCTACATATGAATCTGAGCAAAGAATCCCTTCCAGCCCTACTATTTCTCAGGCAGAACTAGTGATAACACCAACTTCAATTGTCAAAATCCAAGATGCGCTGCCTTGTCGGGCCACTGCTGTTTTTTCGGATTTCGGTCTCAAAATGCCCACATATTCATAAATAGCACTAAGGCGACAACCTTACATTACTGAATTTGAGAAAGATCCCTTCAGTACTTTCTCAGAAATAGCGATAACAAACTTCAATCTGTCAAAATCCAAGGTATGGCTTGCCTGGTCGGCCCATGTTGTTTTCGATTGGCTCTTCAAAATGCAATACTGCCATAACTAAGGGCACCAAGGGAATCTACATATGACCTTTGACGAAAGATCCTCCCTAAGTACCTTCCTCAGAAATAGCGATAACAAACTTCAATTGTACAAATCCAAGATGGCTGCCTGTCCGGCCATGTTGTTTTCCGATAGGTCTCAAAATGCAACATGCAGAACTAGGCACCAAGGGAAACCTACATATGAAATTTGAGAAAGATCCCCCTTCAGTACTTTCTCAGAAATAGCGATAACAAACTTCACAATTGTCAAAATCCAAGATGCGCTGCCTGTCGGCCATGTTGTTTTCCGATTGGTCTCAAAATGCAATATGCATAACTAGGCACCAAGGGGAATCTACAGATGAAATTTGAGAAAGATCCCTTGAGTACTTTCTCAGAAATAGCGATAACAAACTTCAATTGTCAAAATCCAAGATGGCTGCCTGTCGGCCATGTTGTTTTACGATTGGTCTCAAAATGCAATATGCATAACTAGGCACCAAGGGGAACCCACATATGAAATTTGAGAAAGATCCCTTCAGTACTTTCTGAGGATTAGCGATAACAAGAATTGTTTACGGACGGACGGAGGGACGGACGGACGGACGGACGGACGACGGACCACGGACGCAGGGCGATTTGAATAGCCCACCATCTGATGATGGTGGGCTAAAAAGTAGATGTAAATGTCGGGGAAGGAGAGAGAGAGAGGTGGGGAGATGTAAATGTCAGGGAAGGAGAGACAGAGGTGGGGAGATGTAAAGGTCAGGGAAGGAGAGAGAGAGGTGGAGAGATGTAAAGGTCAGGGAAGAAGAGAGAGGTTGGGAGATGTAAAGGTCAGGGAAGGAGAGAGAGGTGGGGAGATGTAAAGTCAGGGAAGGAGAGAGAGAGGTGGGGAGATGTAAAGGTCAGGGAAGGAGGGAGAGAGGTTGGGAGATGTAAAAGTCAAGGAAGGAGAAAGAGAGGTGAGGAGATGTAAATGTCAGGGAAGGAGAGAGAGGTTGGGAGATGTAAAAGTCAGGGAAGGAGAGAGAGGTGGGGAGATGTTAAGGTCAGGGAAGTAGAGAGAGGTGGGGAGATGTAAAGGTCAGGGAAGGAGAGAGAGGTGGGGAGATGTAAATGTCAGGGAAGGAGAGAGAGGGGTGTGGAGGTGTAAAGGTCAGGGAAGGAGAGAGAGAGGTGAGGAGATGTAAATGTCAGGGAAGGAGAGAGAGGGGTGTGGAGGTGTAAAGGTCAGGGAAGGAGAGAGAGGTGGGGAGATGTAAAGGTCAGGGAAGGAGAGAGAGAGGTGGGGAGATGTTAAGGTCAGGGAAGGAGAGAGAGGTGGGGAGATGTAAAGTCAGGGAAGGAGAGAGAGGTGGGGAGATGTAAAGGTCAGGGAAGGAGAGAGAGGTGGGGAGATGTAAAGGTCAGGGAAGGAGAGAGAGAGGTGGGGAGATGTAAAAGTCAGGGAAGGAGAGAGAGAGAGGTGTGGAGGTGTAAAGGTCAGGGAAGGAGAGAGAGGTGGGGAGATGTAAAGGTCAGGGAAGGAGAGAGAGGAGGGGAGATGTAAAGGTCAGGGAAGGAGAGAGAGAGGTTGGGAGATGTAAAGGTCAGGGAAGTAGAGAGAGAGGTGGGGAGATGTAAAGGTCAGGGAAGGAGAGAGAGAGGTGAGGAGATGTAAAGTCAGGGAAGGAGAGAGAGAGGTGGGGAGATGTAAATGTCGGGGAAGGAGAGAGAGGTGGGGAGATGTAAACGTCAGGGAAGGAGAGAGAGAGGTGGGGAGATGTAAAGGTCAGGGAAGTAGAGAGAGGTGGGGAGATGTAAAGGTCAGGGAAGGAAAGACAGGGGTGGGGAGATGTAAAGGTCAGGGAAGTAGAGAGAGAGATGGGGAGATGTAAAGGTTAGGGAAGGAGAGAGAGAGGTGGGGAGATGTAAAGGTCAGGGAAGGAGAGAGAGAGGTGAGGAGATGTAAAGTCAGGGAAGGAGAGAGAGAGGTTGGGAGATGTAAAGGTCAGGGAAGTAGTGAGAGGTGGGGAGATGTAAAGGTCAGGGAAGTAGTGAGAGGTGGGGAGATGTAAATATCAGGGAAGGAGAGAGAGGTGGGAGATGTAAAGGTCAGGGAAGGAGAGAGAGAGGTGGGGAGATGTAAAGTCTGTGTTACTATGACATTACTGTACTGACCATGTTACTATGACAGTACTGTACTGACTTAGTTACTATGACAGTACTGTACTGATCTTGTTACTATGACAGTACTGTACTGATCTTGTTACCATGACAGTACTGTACTGACCTTGTTACCATGACAGTACTGTACTGACTTAGTTACCATGACAGTACTGTACTGACCTTGTTACTAAGACAGTACTGTACTGACTTAGTTACCATGACAGTACTGTACTGACCTTGTTACTAAGACAGAACTGTACTGACTTAGTTACTATGACAGTACTGTACTGACCTTGTTACTAAGACAGTACTGTACTGACCTTGTTACTATGACAGTACTGTACTGACCTTGTTACTAAGACAGTACTGTACTGACTTAGTTACTATGACAGTACTGTACTGACCCTGTTACCATGACAGTACTGTACTGACTTAGTTACTATGACAGTACTGTACTGACCTTGTTACTATGACAGTACTGTACTGACCTTGTTACTAAGACAGTACTGTACTGACTTAGTTACTATGACAGTACTGTACTGACCTTGTTACTATGACAGTACTGTACTGACCTTGTTACTATGACAGTACTGTACTGACTTAGTTACTATGACAGTACTGTACTGACCTTGTTACTAAGACAGTATTGTACTGACTTAGTTACTATGACAGTACTGAACTGACCTTGTTACTATGACAGTACTGTACTGACCTTGTTACTATGACAGTACTGTACTGACCTTGTTACTAAGACAGTACTGTACTGACCTTGTTACTAAGACAGTATTGTACTGACCTTGTTACTATGACAGTACTGTACTGACCTTGTTACTATGACAGTACTGTACTGACCTTGTTACTAAGACAGTACTGTACTGACCTTGTTACTAAGACAGTATTGTACTGACCTTGTTACTATGACAGTACTGTACTGACCTTGTTACTATGACAGTACTGTACTGACCTTGTTACTATGACAGTACTGTACTGACCTTGTTACTAAGACAGTACTGTACTGACTTAGTTACTATGACAGTACTGTACTGACCATGTTACTAAGACAGTACTGTACTGACCTTGTTACTATGACAGTACTGTACTGACCTTGTTACCATGACAGTACTGTACTGACCTTGTTACTAAGACAGTACTGTACTGACCATGTTACTATGACAGTACTGTACTGACCTTGTTACTATGACAATACTGACCTTGTTGCATGATAGCATTATCCTTGTTCCTATGACAGAAACCACCTCAAGTCATTAACCTTCCTGACATTCTATACAATTAATACTGGAATGTAACGTATGAGTTGGCCTTAATGAGAAAATAGTAATGACTTTCTCTGATGGTATAATTACTCCCATAAGTTTGATATAGTCTCCTATATGTACAAAGTTTACACATTTGTACCAACACATAAGCAATCTAACATAGAAAGAGAATTTTGCCTGACATAAGCAGGTTCACTTACTTTGAATCTGAATACAGAAAAGACACCTTATATTGGGTAACATGGTGGAGTGACTGCTGTACAAAAAAAAATAGTTCAGTTGAAAGACATCTCCAATGTTTGGTAACTTGAATAAAGATTAAGGGCATTTTCATATCAATGAATTTTTTATAGCACTCATGCAGCTAGTCATTATTACCTACTGGCAAAATATTAGGCATACTGGTCTTCTGGAACTTAACAAGAAGATCCTTGAAAGTTTATAGCAATTAATAGCAGGTACCTACTGATAATTACCCTGGGTCTTATAGAACATTAGAACATTTGCAAAAGAGCTTTTTACTATTTGACTCTGTGACCTAAAAAATATGTCAAGGTCATTTATAAAAGGAAACTTCATACCAATCGGATGTTCTGAAACTTGATAAGATTCGAAGTTTTAAACATATTTGACCTCTGGGACCTTAAGAATAGCTCAAGGTCAATTATATGAGAAACATCTATATATAGTCCTTGGTATCTGCTGACAAAATCTCAGGCCTCTGTATGTATACTGCAGTATGTTTTTATTTATTTGTTACTAGAATACAGTAGTGACAGCGTAATATGTTTTTATTCATATATTATTTGCATGAATACAGTATGTTAAATAAAAGTGCCTGGCTGACCAAGATCAAGTTTTCTACTGACGTTGATGAAATTTATTATGGTGATACCCCATTACCCAGGGTTCCCTTGGGGACTGGTGTATTATGGCAGGCAATCTGACAGAGGCATCTGGTGTAGTTGGCTTGCTTGTGTTCCATTTCCTGTAAGGTATATAGTTTTATGGTTGGGCCAGATCTAGCTAGACCTCCAAATTATTCCAGATTGGGTAGTATTCAGTCCTCAAAGACTTGTACTTACAGTAGTCCTAGTAATAGGCTTTGCTAGTTATAAACCCTGTCTACTCCCACAGGCGAGACACTGTACTTACAGTAGTCCTAGTAATAGGCTTTAATTACTAGTTATAAACCCTGCCTACTCCCACAGGCGAGACACTGTACTTACAGTAGTCCTAGTAATAGGCTTTAATTACTAGTTATAAACCCTGACTACTCCCACAGGCGAGACACTGTACTTACAGTAGTCCTAGTAATAGGCTTTACTAGTTATAAACCCTGTCTACTCACACAGGCGAGACACTGTACTTACAGTAGTCCTAGTAATAGGCTTTACTAGTTATAAACCCTGACTACTCACACAGGCGAGACACTGTACTTACAGTAGTCCTAGTAATAGGCTTTACTAGTTATAAACCCCGACTACTCACACAGGCGAGACACTGTACTTACAGTAGTCCTAGTAATAGGCTTTACTAGTTATAAACCCTGTCTACTCACACAGGCGAGACACTGTACTTACAGTAGTCCTAGTAATAGGCTTCACTAGTTATAAACCCTGACTACTCCCACAGGCGAGACACTGTACTTACAGTAGTCCTAGTAATAGGCTTCACTAGTTATAAACCCTGACTACTCCCACAGGCGAGACACTGTACTTACAGTAGTCCTAGTAATAGGCTTTACTAGTTATAAACCCTGACTACTCCCACAGGCGAGACACTGTACTTACAGTAGTCCTAGTAATAGGCTTTACTAGTTATAAACCCTGACTACTCACACAGGCGAGACACTGTACTTACAGTAGTCCTAGTAATAGGCTTTATATAAACCCTGACTACTCCCACAGGCGAGACACTGTTACTATAGAGACTGTGTGCCTAAGTGATATAGACTTATCAGGCGAGACACTGTTACTATAGAGACTGTATGCCTAAGTGATATAGACTCATCAGGCGAGACACTAGTACTGTTACTATAGAGACTGTATGCCTAAGTGATATAGACTCATCAGGCGGGTCACTGTTACTATAGAGACTGTATGCCTAAGTGATATAGACTCATCAGGCGAGACACTGTTACTATAGAGACTGTGTGCCTAAGTGATATAGACTCATCAGGCGAGACACTGTTACTATAGAGACTGTATGCCTAAGTGATATAGACTCATCAGGCGAGACACTGTTACTATAGAGACTGTATGCCTAAGTGATATAGACTCATCAGGCGAGACACTGTTACTATAGAGACTGTATGCCTAAGTGATATAGACTCATCAGGCGGGACACTGTTACTATAGAGACTGTGTGCCTAAGTGATATAGACTCATCAGGCGAGACACTGTTACTATAGAGACTGTATGCCTAAGTGATATAGACTCATCAGGCGAGACACTGTTACTATAGAGACTGTATGCCTAAGTGATATAGACTCATCAGGCGAGACACTGTTACTATAGAGACTGTATGCCTATAAGTGATATAGACTCATCAGGCGAGACACTGTTACTATAGAGACTGTATGCCTAAGTGATATAGACTCATCAGGCGAGACACTGTTACTATAGAGACTGTATGCCTATAAGTGATATAGACTCATCAGGCGAGACACTGTTACTATAGAGACTGTATGCCTAAGTGATATAGACTCATCAGGCGAGACACTGTTACTATAGAGACTGTACATTGAGCCACACAACCACTATGAATTTTGGGAGGATGACAACCACTATCAACTTAGCTTGAAGACCAGAATTATTTTTGAATGATTCAAATTTAATTCTTACTAATTTTCTATAAGTGTTTTATTAACATATTTAACAGAAAATAATGTCAACAACACAACAGAATAATTCAAACATAAAACTTTGTCCAGATCCAGCCTCTGTAATATAATTATAATGCTACTAAGCACCCCTATAGATACATATATGTATAATGTTTGAGTCAGATCACGCCAATAACATCTTTCGACACATGGAATCTAACTAGAACAATACACTTTAACATGTTTACATCAAGATCTAAAAAATATTGGCCTTGGTATGGATGGCATACCAATGTCTTTCTATGATACTTGTACTTGATATGATGCTGTCACCTACCAACCTGAGGAAGTAGGACAGGTGTATTGTCCTAGAAATGTCAACAAGTACTGCTCATTGTCAGAAATAGAAAAATGTCTGGAGCATTTCTTGGAATTATTCCCAACTTTGATTAAATCATATATAAATATTAATTTTAGCAACGGAATCTATTTTCTATCTCGGACAAAGCGTTACTTGCTTGGTTTCCAGAGTTCTGACATTAACTGTGTAAGGCTTCGAACTGTGTAAAGTGGAATTACAAGGGGGAAAAAGAGGCCTGGACAACTTATGGGCATTTGACATTTACACATTACTGTTTTGTCTGGAACAGAAAAATGGTTTTAAGGATTCCAAATTAAATATATCAATAAAGATGATTATTTCCTTAATAGTTTTACTGGGTTCACTAAGCATTAAATACCTACTGCACCAACGAATCAGTCACAAACACAACATTTCTGTCATAGTGTGTTAGTTTTGTTGTCCTATCAGCTGCCATCAGCAGAATATTGTCTCCTGAATTAAAACACTCAGTATAACAAGGGAAAAGGAATCTTAGAATTTGCTGCAATTTGTGTGTCTACACTGGGGGAGATTTAAGGAGAAATATACATTTAGTCGAGTAAATTACAACTTCCATTGTAATGAAATCAGAAAATGTCCAGACAGTTGTTAGAAATTAATTTTTATCCCTAAGGAAGTTATCCTGTATTATGTACGTTAGCAGACTATATAAGACCTATCAATTTTATATTGCTGTCTTTACTATCTATAGTAAAGGGTTCGGCAGTTTGATTCCATCATCAGAACGTCCATTGATGCTTTAATGAAAATTTCAAATTTTACATGATGCAAGATCAATTTTAATATCATTTATAGAACTGTGATCAAGAAATTTAGTTTGCAAATGATGAAAAAAGCAAGTCGTTATTGAGTATTCTGGAATCTTGGATTTTTAAACAAACAACTGTACTGAGGAACACAAAAATCAGGTGATAAATATAGACAAGAGGCCCATGGGCCTTAACGATCACCTGAATATTAAACATATAACTATCTTCTATGTTCTTAACAGTTCCTCTGTAAATAGTAGTATAGTTTTGCCCCTCATAATTCTAACCAAATTTGGATTATTTCAAATATCAGCACCTCTTCAGGGAGAAACATGAAACCTATGGCCTAAGAACTTTACAATTTTGATAGATCACAAGACCTTTCCATCCATAAAGAGCATTTTATTCTTCCAAATCTGGGTCTTGAGAAGATTTGTGAAATTCCAGTCAATTTGACCCAAAACATCCAGGAAATGATCTCAGATATGTTATCAATCTGATGGTCGCTTTCATATGCTATACCTATATTTTCTCTTTGTTCTCTCCTCATATTCGCTCTTTAACCAGTCAACTTTGTTGGTCAAGGTCAACTATTTGCATTACTATTGAAGTCAGAAACTCATGACATAGATGTGCTAATTATCAAGTGTATGTGTCACAGTAATGAAAGAAAAACATTTGAATTGCATTTTTTGGATAATTTTGAATTATGATGGGAAAACATTCTTCAAAGTGCCATATCTGCGTCATTTTTGATGATTTGACCTTGAAACGTTAAACATATCTTCATAATAGCAGGTTCTTTAAAATGTGACCCAAATAAACCATTTTGAAAGAATTTAGAATTGAAAAAAAAAATCATCATTTGACCCCTGTGACCTTGAATGAAGGTCAAGGTCAATGATAAGCACAACATTTGTAGCCAACCATACATGCTATCAGTGCGCCAAACATCAAGCCTTTATGTGTATAGAGGAGCAAAACCTTTTATGAGCAACTTTGGGTGATTTTAGAATTTTTGCAGGAAATTTTTTTTTCTTTCAAAGTACTATGTTCTTTCCATATGCCATGAAAAAATTATTCAATTGAAGATTTTTATTTTTGGCCTACTTTTAACCCCATATTAAGGCCTTGACCTTAACATATTTTCTGATAACATCATTGAAAAAAGGACCTAGCCCTGATCAAGCGCCAACCAATTTCCTATGAAAATAAAACAAATTATGTTAAAAAATGTGAGTTTCGTATATAAACCATTAAGCCCCTTCCCAGGGGGAAATGTGAAACCAAGGGGCCATGAAATTTACAATTTTGATTAAGCACCTTCAGAACCTTCCATCCATGAAGAGTAAGTATTTCATTTGATTATATCTGGGTCTTGAAAAGAAGATTTATGAAACATCATTCAATTTGACTCCCTTTGGCCCCGTCCCTCAGGCCCCTGAGGGGTAGGGACCATATTATTAACAATTTTGGTAGACCTTCAGGCAAGGAAGATTTCTGCAAAATTTCACCAAAATAGTTTAGAGATTTTGAGAAGAAGTCGAAAAAATGAAAATGTTAACTAACGATGGACAAAGCCGCATTGGAAAAGGTCCCTGATCTTTACTTATGTGACCTAAAAAGCCATAAATGTTATATTGTTCTACCTGACAGACATATTTGATACCTCAGGAAACAGACAGTGAGTTGAGGGTAGTGATGTAGTGTTCCTATATTTAGAAAGTACTTTTGGTAAGTGAGGAAGAATCATTGTCACCAGCAGACATGTTTAATGTATGTTTATTTGTCTGATTATTTTTATATGAACCAGGATTATAAATAAGTCTCCTTGTAGTAGCTGGTGGTTACCTCACAGAGGAAACTACAAGACACCTTTACATGCTGTCTAGAACAATTGGGGTAAAGTATCTTGCTGACAACACAACCACAACAACACGCAGGTCAGTAAGTGATTTTTATATCCCTCAACATGGGGTAGGGATTACCTGGGGTAGGGATCACTTAGGCTAGTGATCATCGGGGGTCAGGATCACTTGGGGTAGTAATCACCTGGGGTAGGGATCACCTGGGGTAGGGATCACCTGGGTTAGGGATCACCTGGGTTAGGGATCACCTGGGGTAGGCATCACCTGGGGTAGGGATCACCTGGGGTAGTGATCACCTGGGGTAGGCATCACCTGGGGTAGGGATCACCTGGAGTAGTGATCACCTGGGGTAGGGATCACCTGGAGTAGTGATCACCTGGGGTAGGGATCACCTGGAGTAGTGATCACCAGGGGTAGGGATCACCTGGGGTAGGAATCACCTGGGGTAGTGATCACCTGGGGTAGTGATCACCTGGGGTAGGGATCACCTGGGGTAGGAATCACCTGGGATAGGGATCACCTGGGGTAGGAATCACCTGGGGTAGTGATCACCTGGGGTAGGGATCACCTGGAGTAGTGATCACCTGGGGTAGTGATTACCTGGGTTAGGGATCACCTGGAGTAGTGATGACCTGGGGTAGGAATCACCTGGGGTAGTGATCACCTGGGTTAGTGATCACCTGGGTTAGGGATCACCTGGGGTAGGACTCACCTGGGGTAGGAATCACCTGGGGTAGGGATCACCTGGGGTAGGGATCACCTGGGGTAGGAATCACCTGGGGTAGGGATCACCTAGGGGTAGGGATCACCTGGGGTAGGAATCACCTGGGGTAGTGATCACCTGGGTTAGTGATCACCTGGGGTAGGGATCACCTGGGTTAGGGATCACCTGGGGTAGTGATCACCTGGAGTAGTGATCACCTGGGTTAAGGATCACCTGGGTTAGGGATCACCTGGGTTAGGGATCACCTGGGGTAGTGATCACCTGGGGTAGGGATCACCTGGGGTAGGGATCACCTGGGGTAGTGATCACCTGGGGTAGGGATCACCTGGGGGTAGGGATTACCTGGGGTAGGGATCACCTGGGGTAGGGATCACCTGGGTTAGGAATCACCTGGGGTAGGGATCACCTGGGGGTAGGGATCACCTGGGGTAGGACTCACCTGGGGTAGGGATCACCTGGGTTAGGGATCACCTGGGTTAGGGATCACCTGGGGTAGGAATCACCTGGGGTAGGGATCACCTGGGATAGTGATCACCTGGGTTAGGGATCACCTGGGGTAGTGATCACCTGGGTTAGGGATCACCTGGGGTAGGGATCACCTGCGGTAGGAATCACCTGGGGTAGTGATCACCTGGGGTGGGGATGACCTGGGGTAGGGATGACCTGGGGTAGGGATGACCTGGGGTAGGGATCACCTCGGGTAGGGATTACCTGGGGTAGGGATTACTTGGGATAGGAATGCAAAATTCAAACAACAAATATTTCAAAAGTGCACCACAGGAAGGTATATAAAGTACATTCAGTTGGCGTTAATTCGTAGGCTTTCTCAAAAGATTTAATATTTCTAAAAGTGCCTGGAAATAACTGTTCCATATCTTTAATCAGTCCTAATTAACTTTATATCTGTTCATTTTCGTGACAAACTCAGACATCACTGGGATAACTGTGTATTTAAACTGGGACATTGGCGTGGGGTAATGATCCGTCACATTGCTATAAAAGCAGATTATAGTAGAAATAAATAGTCAAAGTAAGAATTGATGCACAGTTTGCACTTTCCCTAACATATTTCCCTATACAGTGACAGCTGGTGTAAAAATCTACGCCCTTCAATGATACTGACCCGGCACATCTTTACAAGTACACTTTGAGATCTAGTGTTTGTAACAGATATGTCGGGGAAATCCAACAGTTACAAATGTCAAAATCTCATGTAAATCAATGTGTATTATAGTAATTTAGATAGAAATTACAAACATGATGTGTTGTTAAACAGTTAGGATGCAACATAGAGGTTGATTGGTAAACCTGAATCCTTTCCCACAGCTAGTGTAAGATCATTATAATGGAAGTTCTCATTTATACATGTAATTATGAAAGTAGATGACCATTATTGGCATTGGTGACCCCTCAATGTCACAAAATTGATTTTGAATGAAGTCACAAAACTACGTGCATATAACCTAATAACATCAGCATTGTGTTACGTCATAGTGTTATGTATATATAATATCATCATAGTGTTAGTTATATATAATATCATCATAGTGTGAGTTATATATAATATCATCATAGTGTGAGTTATATATAATATCATCATAGTGTTATGTATATATAATATCATCATAGTGTGAGTTATATATAATATCATCATAGTGTTATGTATATATAATATCATCATAGTGTTAGTTATATATAATATCATCATAGTGTTATGTATATATAATATCATCTTAGTGTTATGTGTATATAATATCATCATAGTGTTATGTGTATATAATATCATCATAGTGTTAGTTATATATAATATCATGATAGTGTTACGTATAGTGTTATGTATATATAATATCATCATAGTGTTATGTGTATATAATATCATCATAGTGTTAGTTATATATAATATCATCATAGTGTTATGTGTATATAATATCATCATAGTGTTAGTTATATATAATATCATCATAGTGTTATGTATATATAATATCATCATAGTGTTAGTTATATATAATATCATCATAGTGTTATGTGTATATAATATCATAGTGTTAGTTATATATAATATCATCATAGTGTTATGTATATATAATATCATCATAGTGTTATGTATATATAATATCATCATAGTGTTAGTTATATATAATATCATCATAGTGTTAGTTATATATAATATCATCATAGTGTTATGTGTATATAATATCATAGTGTTAGTTATATATAATATCATCATAGTGTTATGTATATATAATATCATAGTGTTAGTTATATATAATATCATCATAGTGTTATGTATATATAATATCATCATAGTGTTATGTATATATAATATCATCATAGTGTTAGTTATATATAATATCATCATAGTGTTAGTTATATATAATATCATCATAGTGTTATGTATATATAATATCATCATAGTGTTATGTATATATAATATCATCATAGTGTTATGTATATATAATATCATCATAGTGTTATGTGTATATAATATCATCATAGTGTTATGTATATATAATATCATCATAGTGTTAGTATATATAATATCATCATAGTGTTATGTGTATATAATATCATCATAGTGTTATGTATATATAATATCATCATAGTGTTATGTATATATAATATCATCATAGTGTTATGTGTATATAATATCATCATAGTGTTAGTTATATATAATATCATCATAGTGTTATGTATATATAATATCATAGTGTTAGTTATATATAATATCATCATAGTGTTATGTATATATAATATCATCATAGTGTTAGTTATATATAATATCATCATAGTGTTAGTTATATATAATATCATCATAGTGTTATGTATATATAATATCATCATAGTGTTATGTATATATAATATCATCATAGTGTTATGTATATATAATATCATCATAGTGTTATGTGTATATAATATCATCATAGTGTTATGTGTATATAATATCATCATAGTGTTATGTGTATATAATATCATCATAGTGTTATGTATATATAATATCATCATAGTGTTATGTGTATATAATATCATCATAGTGTTAGTTATATATAATATCATCATAGTGTTATGTATATATAATATCATCATAGTGTTATGTATATATAATATCATCATAGTGTTATGTATATATAATATCATCATAGTGTTATGTATATATAATATCATCATAGTGTTATGTATATATAATATCATCATAGTGTTATGTGTATATAATATCATCATAGTGTTATGTATATATAATATCATCATAGTGTTATGTGTATATCGTATCATCATAGTGTTATGTATATATAATATCATCATAGTGTTATGTATATATAATATCATCATAGTGTTTTATGTATATATAATATCATCATAGTGTTATGTGTATATCGTATCATCATAGTGTTATGTATATATAATATCATCATAGTGTTATGTATATATAATATCATGATAGTGTTACGTATAGTGTTATGTATATATCATATCATCATAGTGTCATGTATATATAATATCATAGTGTTTATGTATATATAATATCATCTTAGTGTTATGTGTATATAATATCATCATAGTGTTATGTGTATATGATATCATCAAAGTGTTATTTTTATATAATATCATCAAAGTGTTATTTTTATATAATATCATCCTAGTTTTATGTGTATATAATATCATCATAGTTTTACGTCTATATAATATAATCATAGTGTTATGTATATAATATCATCATAGTGTTATGTGTATATAATATCATCATAGTGTTATGTATATATAATATCATCATAGTGTTATGTATACATAATATCATCATAGTGTTATGTGTATATAATATCATCATAGTGTTATGTATATATAATATCATAGATTTTTGTATATATAATATCATCATAGTATCATGTGTATATAATAATCACAGTTTTAGGTATATATAATATCATCATAGTGTTACTTAATTACGTATAGTGTTATGTACATATAATATCATCATAATTCTGCTTCATATCAAATGTTATTGATGTCACGAATCCAAGATAGAGTAATAAAAACAAGAGGCCCATGGGCCTTAACAGTCACCTGAGATTTGAAATATTTCCGTTAATCTAATTAATCCGTTTTCGCCCAACCCATCAGTCCAAGGGGTCAGTCAGGGCCAACATGTGCATATCATTAAGCTGATGATTTTAAGAAAGTTGGAATGAATTCTAAAGGAAATCAAACAAATGATTGTCAAAAATGTGATTTCCCTATATAAACAATAGTAAAGTTTACCCCGTCCCCAGGGGCAAATGTGATACCCCAGGGTCATGAAATTCACAATTTTGGTAAAGCACCATAAGACCCTTCAATCAATGAAAAGTATTTGATTCTATCTTATATGTGTATTGAGAAAAAGAGTTTTGAATTTTCAGACAATTTCACCCTTTTTAGCCCCTGTCCATCAGCCCCTTGGGGGGCAATCAGGGCCAACATATGCATATTATCAAACTTTCATCCGATGCTGATAATGTTAACCAGGTTAGAATGAATTCTAATACAAATCCAACAAATAATAGTCAAAAATGTGATTTCCCTATATAAACTATAGTAAAGTTTACCCCCTCCCCAGGGGCAAACGTGAGACCCCAGCCAGGGTCATGAATTCACAATTTTGGTAAAGCACCTTAAGACCTTTCCATCTATGAAGAGCGTTTGATACCACCATATCTGAAATTAGAGGAGAAGATTTTGAAGTTTTATTCAATTAAACCCTTTTTGGCCTGTGGCCTGGGGGGTGGGGACCTTATAATTCACAATTTTGGTTGACCTTCAGCCATAGAAGCTTTCTGCAAAATTTCATTGAATTTATAAGCAGTTTTGGAGAAGAAGTCGAAAATATAATTGTTTACGTACGGACGACAGATGACGACGGACAAAAGGCGATTGAATAGGTCACTTGAGACTTTGTCTCAGGGGACATAAAAACACAAAAAACAAAATAATGGGATCTTATATTGTCAACACACTATGTTTTTGAGAACAAGAGGCAAAAAGAGCTTGCATTTCAGTTTGAAATAGTTAGTTTTTAGCCAATTAATCATCAACAGCTATAGTAGAACTGAATTGGTTATAAAGGATTAAGCATTATAATGCTTTTATTAACCCTACTTCACCATAGTGTTTACCATAGTTGACTATAATTAACCTTGATTGATCATGGTGTTTACCATTATTGACCACGCCACGGCAGCAGTGTTTAATGAGGAGGACCATAATTAACCCTAATTAACAGTTACATATATATATATAGTGTTTATTGCAGTTGACCATAATTGACTCATAGTTGACCACAACTAATCCTACTCGACTGTAGTATTTACCATCGATTGGGGCCGCGGTGGCCCAGCAGTTCAGGTGTCCTGACACTTTGTCATTATATATCTCTCCATCTCTAAGTTCGAAACCAACATGCATAGGTCTGTGGTTTTTTGCGGGCTTTCCTCCACCTCGAAAACCAGAAAACGTCCTTCAATGAGCCTAACTGTTAATGTGAAGTTAACAAAATAAACCAAACAGTTTTCAGTAGTGTTAACTGTAGTTGACCGTAATTAACCCCATTTGACTGTAGTGTTAACTGTAGTTGACCGTAATTAACCCCATTCGACTGTAGTGTTAACCATAGTTGACCGTAATTAACCCCATTCGACTGTGGTGTTAATAGTAGTTTACAGTAATTAACCCCATTTAACTGTAGTGTTAACCGTAGTTGACAAATGCTATGGTCGAGTTGGGTGAATAAAGGAACTGTACTGAAGTTTTCTTTAATTTAAAACCTACACTGAAACTTGAGTCATTCACATGCAAGAACATAAATAATCACTATTATCTCTATTTCTTGAGAAGCTGAAGTTTTCTCAAAAATGATAAGATATTCCCTTGGTCAGTATCATAGACTGGTGCGGCTCACTGTTAACCAGGACTACAGCAGGATTTATTGTCGATCAACATCTCTGGACAGGAGAAGCTAATGAAAAAGAACATTATGGACATCTGTTACTGACAGTCGTAAAACACAATTAGTAATATTCATAATCTGTCAGAGTGAATTTGTCTCTTTTAGCCGCAGACATTGATTACAGTTGGCGTGTAACAGATTTAGAGGGACGCTCATCCAGTTTATCCTACCATAAATATATAACTTGTTATGTAACAGATTTAGAGGGACGCCCATCCAGTTTATCCTACCATGAATATATAACTTGTTATGTAACAGATTTAGAGGGACGCCCATCCAGTTTATCCTAACATAAATATATAACTTGTTATGTAACAGATTTAGAGGGACGCCCATCCAGTTTATCCTACCATAAATATATAACTTGTTATGTAACAGATTTAGAGGGACGCCCATCCAGTTTATCCTACCATAAATATATAACTTGTTATGTAACAGATTTAGAGGGACACCCATCCAGTTTATCCTACCATAAATATATAACTTGTTATGTAACAGATTTAGAGGGACGCCCATCCAGTTTATCCTACCATGAATATATAACTTGTTATGTAACAAATTTAGAGGGGATCCAGTTTATCCTACCATAAATATATAACTTGTAGACAAACAGTGACTTCCAGGTTGTTTTCCAACTTTCCTTCAGCACAGAGACATGTAACATATGTATTGTGATAAAGAGTTTAGATACCAACAAAACTGTAAAACTTCTACAGCCCTTCAAAACTTTCTAATGCACGTGACAAATATAAAATTCTCAAAGTAGGTGCTCTGATAAAACTTTCTAATGTACATTATCAAAATAAAAATAATCTCCAGTCTGAGCTCAGATCGCTAGGACTTTCTAATATTCATAAAAAAAATCTCTCAGGTAGGTGAAAATGGTAATACACAACATACAGGAGAAGAAATCACATCACAAGGCACACTGCGGATATATGTAGAGAATGTATAGGTCCCCGGGGCTCAAATCTTATTTGTCACATGATTTGATGATTTTTCTATTTATAATATCAATTAAAATAAAACATAATGCATATTAATGACAACTAGAGCTGTCACCGAGGGGGTGACAAGTATACCCCCCACTTTTCCACGATTGGTTTGGATACTTTGTGAAGCTGCCTATTTATGGCATAATCACTTACATTGTCTTCAATTTTGTTTGATTTTGTATCCAGTAACTACTCAGCTGGCAGCCATTCCAAAAAGTCACGACAAATGATTCATTGAAAATTGCTCAACATTCGCATAGCCAGATCACATAGCTGAACATTTGCTCAGTCGGATGGAACTCACCAATTTTTCTTGTTAAAAGTGGCATAATTTGTTTAAAAGGACTACTTGGGGAAAATCACAACACCATATGGTCTTTTAACTATACACCAATTTTGTGAAAACTGAGGAAATGCATAACTGGACAAAATTATAACCATTTTTCAAATAAAGGGGCATAACTATGAAAAAAGCATTTTTTCCAAAAAAGCATTTACTGGAGGCACAAGTGCATGCTGTCCTTCAACTGTGTAAAAAGTTTCAAGAAAATCCATTGAAAACAAAATAAATCCATAGCGGGACAAACTTGTAACCATTTCTTACATAAAGGGTCATAACTCTGGGTTTCATAGCAAAAAGCTGTTCCTGGCGGCAAAATTCCATGTGGTCCTTAAACTCCGTATAAAGTTTCAAGAAAATCCATCCAAAACTAAGTGTATGCATGCATAGACAGACAAAATTTTTGCTCGTTTTTAAAGAAAAAGGGGCATAACTCTATATATCAGAAATGGTAATTCGGCAAAATCTTTGCATAGAGCACAGCTTCATAGGGTCCTCTAACTGTATACCAAATATTAGTAAAATCCATTGAAAACAATTAAAGCAAATGCATAGCCGGACAAGCTAGTAACAATTTTTTACATAAAGGGGCATAACTCTGTAAAAAGTTGTTTTTTTCGGAAGAAGCCGTTACTGGAGACACGTACAACTTCATGCCATCCTTCAACTCTGTAAAAAGTTTCAAGAAAATCCATCAAACTAAAAACTGTCGTCTGTTGTCAGGGGGTCAACTCATGCCCCCTCTCCCCAAGTCATTTTACATTTCAGGTAAACTTTTCTCCATTCGAAAAGTTCAGATATTTTTGGTTGCATGCCATACCAATGATAGAATTCTTAAGATGGTAGTCACGTCTGCATAAACAAGAATCCTGACTTTAATTTGGAGAAGGAGAAACTGAAACAAGTGATGACTTTGTATCTTGGGACTAAATCACAGCGTATCAAAGTGTATCAACTACAAACTCAGGTTGTGTCCCCTTTAATGCATCAAATGGAAATTAATTGATTTTATCACTTGAAGCTTTTAAGATGGTATAGTTTGATTAAATTCTGTCATGCTCTTTAAGAGAAATAATCAGGAATTTAAAACAAACTATTGAGTGGGTCGTATGGAATACAAGATATCATGTTGGGATGATGATTAAGGAACTGTCTTCATTGCAAAAACACTGTTGTAGTGTTTACTTGTACAGGAACTGTAATTACTCCAAAACCTGTTAAATACATGGAATTGATTCTTAGTAATTAATATCATGTGCGGCCTAAATGTAATTTAATTTAAAAATTATGTTAATCTTAACCTTACGGCACCAATGTTGCAAGACAATTTGTATTTGGGACATATTGATGGATAGCCCTGGCCAGTCTGTCTGGTAGAGATAAGATGATCGTGTAGTTATCTTGTCTGTCACCATGATGTAACCCATCTCTATCTTCTACAGCAGCTGAGTATCATTAAAGCATGTTAAAATGAATCGGTAGGACGGTGGTGCCATTTTCCTCCTTCCAAATTACATGTTGGGTATTCCTCCTGATAGATTTGTACCTATTTACTTATCCAAAGTATATCTAAGGTAAATATCCTACTGAACCTTGGATTTAACACAAGGACACTCGAACCATCACCATGACTACCATAGCAATTACATAATATCACTTAATGTGTAACAAGTTATATGAAATCAATTCACATTACATGTGAGATGTACACTTGACTCTAACAAGTAGTGATAGGACATTGGTAGTAAATCTATAATTGTTTATCTATTATAATTGGAGATAGGACGTCTGTAGTAAATTAAATCTATAATTGCTTATCTATTATAATTGGAGATAGGACGTCTGTAGTAAATTAAATCTATAATTGTTATCTATTATAATTGGAGATAGGACGTCTGTAGTAAATTAAATCTATAATTGTTATCTATTATAATTGGAGATAGGACGTCTGTAGTAAATTAAATCTATAATTGTTATCTATCATAATTGGAGTAAGGACATATGTAGTAAATCTATAATTGTTTATCTATTATAATTGGAGTAAGGACAGCTGTAGTAAATCTATAATTGTTTATCTATTATAATTGGAGATAGGACGTCTGTAGTAAATCTATAATTGTTTATCTATTATAATTGGAGTAAGGACATATGTAGTAAATCTATAATTGTTTATCTATTATAATTGGAGTAAGGACAGCTGTAGTAAATCTATAATTGTTTATCTATTATAATTGGAGATAGGACGTCTGTAGTAAATCTATAATTGTTTATCTATTATAATTGGAGTAAGGACATATGTAGTAAATCTATAATTGTGTATCTATTATAATTGGAGATAGGACATCTGTAGTAAATTTATAATTGTTTATCTATTATAATTGGAGAGGACATCTGTAGTAAATCTATAATTGTTTATCTATTATAATTGGAGAGGACATCTGTAGTAAATCTATAATTGTTTATCTATTATAATTGGAGATAGGACATCTGTAGTAAATCTATAATTGTGTATCTATTATAATTGGAGATAGGACATCTGTAGTAAATCTATAATTGTTTATCTATTATAATTGGAGAGGACATCTGTAGTAAATCTATAATTGTTTATCTATTATAATTGGAGATAGGACATCTGTAGTAAATCTATAATTGTTTATCTATTATAATTGGAGATAGGACATCTGTAGTAAATTTATAATTGTTTATCTATTATAATTGGAGAGGACATCTGTAGTAAATCTATAATTGTTTATCTATTATAATTGGAGATAGGACATCTGTAGTAAATTTATAATTGTTTATCTATTATAATTGGAGATAGGACGTCTGTAGTAAATCTATAATTGTTTATCTATTATAATTGGAGAGGACATCTGTAGTAAATTTATAATTGTTTATCTATTATAATTGGAGAGGACATCTGTAGTAAATCTATAATTGTTTATCTATTATAATTGGAGATGGGACGTCTGTAGTAAATCTATAATTGTTTATCTATTATAATTGGAGATAGGACATTGGTAGTAAATCTATAATTATTTATCTATTATAATTGGAGATAGCTAGGACATTGGTAGTAAATCTATAATTGTTTATCTATTATAATTGGAGATAGGACGTCTGTAGTAAATCTATAATTATTTATCTATTATAATTGGAGATAGGACGTCTGTAGTAAATCTATAATTGTTTATCTATTATAATGGGAGATAGGACGTCTGTAGTAAATCTATAATTGTTTATCTATTATAATGGGAGATAGGACGTCTGTAGTAAATCTATAATTGTTTATCTATTATAATGGGAGATAGGACGTCTGTAGTAAATCTATAATTGTTTATCTATTATAATTGGAGATGGACGTCTGTAGTAAATCTATAATTGTTTATCTATTATTATTGGAGATAGGACGTCTGTAATATATCTATAATTGTTTATCTATTATAATTGGAGATAGGACGTCTGTAGTAAATCTATAATTGTTTATCTATTATAATTGGAGATAGGACGTCTGTAGTAAATCTATAATTGTTTATCTATTATAATTGGAGATAGGACGTCTGTAGTAAATCTATAATTGTTTATATATTATAATTGGAGATACAGTATTAAGTGGACATTAGTCAGATGTAGATCTAGGTGTCCTGACCTGTGTGTTAAGACCCCAGAACAGGTGGACATTGGTCATACCTAGATCAAGGTGTCCTGACCTGTGTGTTAAGACCACAGAACAGGTGGGCATCGGTCATACCTAGATCTAGGTGTCCTGACCTGTGTGTTAAGACCACAGAACAGGTGGACATTGGTCATACCTAGATCAAGGTGTCCTGACCTGTGTGTTAAGACCCCAGAACAGTTCTATTTTCAGTATTTTTATTCCTTCTAAAAGATTTAAGATACAGGTAAATTCTCTTGGATATAAGCAGTGTAGCTGTCTCTTACATAAACAATATGGCTGGTAAGACACGAGACGACCAGAGAGATATCAATATGGCCGGTGAGACACGAGACGACCAGAGAGAGAGACGACCAGAGAGAGAGACGACCAGAGAGAGATATCTCGCAGCATCTACACAGACATCTGATCTTCCGGGGGAAACTTAATCAGAGAGGAATCTTTTCATGATTACTGAGCTAGGGCATGGAATGGATACTTAACAACATGTAACAATATATATCTGTATATGATACACATGCATATTGATTTGTTTGTGAGGAGACTGAATACACAAGTTTTTCTCTACAGACCTCACAGGCTAGAGCAGCTAATGAATGGTGGTCATGGGTATCCATATTAATATTCCTTTCCTCATTTTAGTTTGTTGAGGAAGGTGATCCAGAAAATCTGCTTCAGTTATCCTAATACAATGCAGCACAAATATAGAATTTAGTCATGGTTTCTGGGGCCCGACTTCATCAGCATGCAGTCTCCCTACCAACAGACATGACAAAGGAACTCCGAGGTTATCAGGCCTATCCAAGGACACTTCAGGTATCAACCCCTTAACATAGAAATAATAGAGATATTATCCCTATAAATAGATGGACACTTCAGGTATCAACCCCTTCACATAGAAATAATAGAGATATTATCCCTATAAATAGATGTTATTTTGTTACAAGAGGTAAATTTACCACATCTGTTGATATTTAGAGTTGTGGATCGGTACCGTCACTAAATAACTCTGAGGAGTTAAATCCTAGATTCTGGATCAGTACTGCCATTAGTGGGTGTGTAAGGCCACTTTTGGTGGATATAAATTGTCACGGTTAAAACATCACATAAGTATGTATGTGCAATTCTTAAGATTGTTTCATGGTGCTTCAAATAATTGCTCCATTGAGAATATTCTTGCACAAGCAGGGTAAAAACTGACTGCATATCTAAAAAGGTTCCAACAAGAATCTAATTGGACAGAGATATAAAACGGTGGTGACATAATTAAATAACTACCTTTCATACAACACCAGGGGGACAGGCTACAGGCATTGATACAAAGCCATTCATGTCAATATCTGTTTAAGCTGCATGTAGAAAACTGCTTAACCTTGTGTGAAAAGGGACACATGTTTTTGGATGAAATACATTTGTTGTAATATTATATTCTATCTTCAGTCCTGCCAACATTTGATAATGAGGAAGAGAAATAGTAATCGGGTGCTACAATAGTTGTAATGATTGGCTGACCTTGACATTGAAACACTGGTTGTAAAGATATATAACTGTATTGATTGATTGACTGTGACATTTGAAAACTTGTTGTAAAGATATAACTGTAATGATTTGCTGACCTTCACCTTGAAACATTGGTTGTAAAGAAATATAACTTTATTGATTGATTGACTGTGACATTGGAACAATTATGGTTGTAAAGATGTAACTGTAATGACTTGCTGACCTTGTCATTGAAACATAGTCTGTAAAGATAAAACTGTAATGATTGTTTGATCTTGACAATAAACTCGATGTTATTAAGATTGATAGACCTTGACATTGTAACACTGGTTGTAAAGATAAAACAAGAGCCCCAAGGGCCTTAACGGTCATCTGACTTTAAATTAAAGACCCTTATACAATATTGTAGTATGCGTTCTCTGTAGCAGGTATAGTGGCACTGTGGGCCATGATGGCCATCTTAGAATTTGGATCAAACCTAAAAATAACAACAACACTTGATCAAGACTCAGGATCATTTCTGGTAAGTTAGAGCTGAATCCCACCGTGGAATTTGAGAAGAAGTTTTAAATAGGTGTTGTTAAGGAAGAACCATAATTGCGCAATCATGTTACAAAATGGTCGCTGTGGCTGCCATGTCAAAGTTTTTACGAAGCCGAAAAATAACAACTCTTTGTTGGCTCTCCTTCCTTAACATCCTCACCAATTTCCAGCTCAATCACACCAGTGGAACTGGAGAAGAAGTTTAAAATGTGTTTTTCAAGATGGTTGCCATGGCGGCCATCTTGGATTTCTGACCGACCGGAAAAGTAACAAAACTTCCTCAGGACCATCCCAGGATCATTTCAGGCAAGTTACAGCTGAATCCCACTGTTGGAATTTGAGAAGAAGTTTGAAATACGTGTTGTTCAGGAAAACAATGATTGCGCAATCATTTTACAAAATGGCGGCTGTGGCTGCCATGTCGAAGTTTTTACGAGGCCGAAAAATAACAAAACTTTGTTGGCTCTCCTTCTTTAACATTCTCACCAATTTCCAGCTCAATTGCACCAGTGGAACTGGAGAATAAGTTTAAAATGTGTTTTTCAAGATGGTTGCCATGGCGGCCATCTTGGATTTCTGACCGACCTGAAAAATAACAACACTTCCTCAGGACCATCCCAGGATCATTTCAGGCAAGTTTCAGCTCAATCTCACCAGTGGAATTTGAGAAGAAGTTTTAAATAGGTGTTGTTGAGAAGAACCATGATTGCGGAATCACTTTACAAAATGGCCGCCATGGCTGCCATGTCAAAGATTTTACGGGGTCGAAAAATAACAACACTTTGTTGGCTCTCCTTTCTTAACATCCTCACCAATTTCCAGCTCAATGGCACCAGTGGAACTGGAGAAGAAGTTTAAAATGTGTTTTTCAAGATGGTTGCCATGGCGGCCATCTTGGATTTCTGACCGACCTGAAAAATAACAACACTTCCTCAAGATCATCCCAGGATCATTTCAGGCAAGTTTCAGCTCAATCTCACCAGTGGAACTTGAGAAGAAGTTTCAAATGTGTTTTCAAAATGGCGGCTGTGGCGGCCATCTTCGATTTCAGACTGACCCGAAAAATAACAACACTTGGTCAGGACCATCCCAGCATCATTTCAGGCAAGTTTCAACTCAATCCCACTGATGGAACTTGAGAAGAAGTTTGAAATGTGAAAAGATTGACCTTGACATTGGAACACTGGTTGTAAAGATACAATATTATAATGATTGATTGACCCTGACATTGGAACACTGGTTGTAAAGTAAAATTTTAATGATTGATTGAGCTTGACACTGGAACATGTACTAGTTGTAAATATAAAATTATTATGATTGTTTGCCCTTGACACTGGAACACTGGTTGTAAAGATATAACTGTAATGATCGATTGACCTTGACATTGAAACGCTGTGCATGAATGTCCATACTAACCTGTTGTTAATTAACAAAGAAATAAAAATAAAAAGATTTTTAAGTTAATATATATCTTTTTTTAATTTCAATACCAGGTTAATTATCTTCACAAGAAAATGTTCATCTTTTTTTACAAGTCTGGTAATTGATAGAAATAAATACATTCAACAAGAAATAAATTTCATATAAATGTATAATTTCTGTTGTCATGGCAAACATGATTAATATATATATATATGTATACCGCAAAGCCTGTCTAAAACAAACAGCTCAAGACATTTCACTTGTTGTAAGGATTTGGATTACACAGGCTGAGAGAGACTGGACTGTTAGAGGATCGAGTTATATATACTGTTCATGTAAGGTTTACATCCACTATAATTGCGGCCACACAAACGTAGAATTGGCTGATAAGAGTTACTGTCAGGATCAAAACTTGCTTTATATTTACATTAAAATTTACACTATTCCACAACGACTGATGTACATTATGGATGAACGATAGAAATATAACATGGTAAATAATAACAACGAAAGCCTGAGACAAGGCGGCCAGTATTGCTGGATAGGGTTACACATTACATTCCAAATATTGCCTTTTCAAATTTGATAACAAATATATTATACCAATAAATTAACGCTATAAGATGGCGTTGTAGTTTTGACACTTGTCACAGGATGCTGATGTATCAAGTTTGATCATCTCACAGTTTCCATTAGTTTCTAAATTCACCATGAGTTTGCAGGGTTCAGATGATGCAGCAGTGTCGGGCAGTTCATGCCCAGAGCCGGTAGACGAGAAACTGTCATGGTTTCCTTTGTATGTAATGGGCGGAACATTTAACTCCTCGAATGATGACCGCTGGACATTAGGTATGAGTGGTACAGCGATGCTGTTCTTGTGTCTCCTCCCGTCATCAGCACTCCCTGCTCGACAGTTATTTACCTGCTGTGCCTGCGGGTTACTTATATTGCTGGCTCTGCGATTGTCCATAGTTAGGCTAAGGCTACGTGCCAGACGACGTATCTCTTCCTTTGTTAATATACAAGAACAAAATGTCCGCCAAAACTGTCGTCTGAATTTCTTCCCAAAAAAATAATATGGCACTATATTTATGGCAGAATTGATTATGACAAGAAAGTTTGACACTTCGTTAAATGTATACCATGATAAAGAGGTGAAGGCAGCGTTAAAATCCAATGCCCAAATCATTCTTGACACTAAAGCAGGACCCTGACACAGCAGAAATATGATCACAACGCCGATCAACATTATAGTAGTATCGTTTCTCCGTTTATCTTTAGAATTGAGCTGTAATCCTTTTTTACGTGACTCATGGACAGCTCTTATAAGAAATGTATTCAGAACTACTAAGGCCAAAAATGGAATTCCAGCTACACATACAAGATAGAGCCAAGAATGTATAATCTCCCGGAACAAGTTACTCGAACCGAACTTTGTCAACTTAATCAGCAGTGGCGAGGGAATTGTAAAGTTGGCAATGATATCGGAAGGTAATTGAAACTGTTCTTTTTCAGCTTTATATTCGAAAAAACGTGGAATGTTATACACAAAACCGGCAGTGACAAGGCCACAGATCACTTTCCTAGCCCTTCCCACACTGCACCAGCGCTCTGCCTTAAACGGGTGGCAGATCATGATGTAGCGGTCGACTGTGAATGCGAGAGTCAGCCATATTGATGTGACTTGGAATGTGAGAGCTGTGGGATGGATATATGGAAACATATACACATAGAATGGCTCCATCCATCGAATCTCCGACTTAACAGGCTTTTTTGTGTCTTTGATGAGTAGTAACATAGTCATAAAGAGGAAGAAAGTGTCACTCAAGGCTAGAGCAGAGAGGTAGGAATATGTGGAGGATCGCATCAGGCGTTGGCTAAGAACAATCACAGACAATATATTGCCAATAATTCCCAAGCAACATAGGGTCATTCCACAGATACCCATTAGGTAGTACATTAGTAAGTCCTTCTGGTAACCAAGGTCACTGTTTGGTGATTCATTCAAATTGAAATCATCAAAAAAATCAGGGAAAGGGTAGTTGAACAAGTCAAATGTCCCGTTCAATGTGATGTTCAGGTTTGACAAGTTGAGTCCCGACAATAACGAATGTTCGTCTGCAATATTGTCATTTTGGTCCGGCATAATAAAAATTTATCTTTAATATTTATCTCTTTAAAGATTAAATTCCAACCACATGAATGGAATTTCTCATAATACTTGGTGATGATCTGAAAACCATTGTTGAGAAATGATGGTTTAACATCACTAACATCTTTTAACACTGTGTCACCTGACTGTCATGTTTTCTCATTAAAACTCGTCAAAGACGCATTGAAACCCGGCATTATGGCAACTATTGACTTTTTTTTTTATCCAGCAGCAGCTGATCAGATAAATGTATTCCTCCCTTATAACTCTATCCTACAACAGGAATTTACCCTGTATGGTAGCCGACCTTTGACCCTGTATGCTGTCCAATCTTTGACCCTGTATGGTAGCCGATCTTTGACCCTGTATGGTAGCCGATCTCTGACCCAGTATGGTAGCCGATCTTTGACCCTGTATGGTAGCCGATCTTTGACCCTGTATGGTAGCCGATCTTTGACCCTGTATACAAGCTGATTTTTTTGTGGCTGTAATTTCTTTACACTGTTTTCCCTCACATCCGATCATTGGAGGATATTTCCTTTTTGTATTTTGTCCAATGAATCTGTCCTATACAGAATCAAATCCATGCACTGCTTTGAAGGTAAACTTTGTTAAACATATCTTTTCATTCCTGAATTAAAGATGATTTGTTTTTTCTGTATTGTAGATTATGACACCATGAGCCTTTTGTGTTGATGATACAACAGATAAAGCCAGTGAACTCAGCACCTCAGGCAATCTTCTCTGTGATGGAGGAATGACATCTCTCAACATTGTCTAAATAGCTCCAGCACCAAACTTTATATAGTTTTTTTGGGTAGCAATGTTGACGGGTAATTTTGTGAAGTGGACTAGATTTTTAACATTTGATCGTTCTTTCTCCTTTTTGAATGCATTTGTGATTCACATAGTAGAGGTAGTTCCACGATGTTCAGTACGCCAACACAAAATACCACTGCTGTAGAATGACTTCCATCAATTTGTGCAGTCTAAAATACTTTCCTAGTATCAAGTCTTAGCAGAGGATTTCCCATCAGCAGATTCTGAAAAATATGAAAAAATGATTTCAGGATTAGTTTCAATAAATAATGCAGAATGTTCGAGTTGGGTAGGATTGGGCGAGAAGTCCGTCTATACTGGAGAATGTTTGTGTGGTGGGGAGGGGGTAATAGTTTGTGTTGGGTAGGATGGGGTGAGAAGTCTGTCTATACTGGAGAATGTTTGTGTGGTGGGGAGGGGTAATAGTTTGTGTTGGGTAGGGTGGGGTGAGAAGTCTGTCTATACTGGAGAATGTTTGTGTGGTGGGGAGGGGGTAATAGTTTGAGTTGGGTAGGGTGGGGTGAGAAGTCCGTCTATACTGGAGAATGTTTGTGTGGTGGGGAGGGGGTAATAGTTTGTGTTGGGTAGGATGGGGTGAGAAGTCCGTCTATTCTGGAGAATGTTTGTGTGGTGGGGAGGGGTAATAGTTTGTGTTGGGTAGGATGGGGTGAGAAGTCCGTCTATACTGGAGAATGTTTGTGTGGTGGGGAGGGGGTAATAGTTTGTGTTGGGTAGGATGGGGTGAGAAGCCTGTCTATACTGGAGAATGTTTGTGTGGTGGGGAGGGGGTAATAGTTTGAGTTGGGTAGGATGGGGTGAGAAGTCTGTCTATACTGGAGAATGTTTGTGTGGTGGGGAGGGGGTAATAGTTTGAGTTGGGTAGGGTGGGGTGAGGAGTCTGTCTATACTGGAGAATGTTTGTGTGGTGGGGAGGGGGTAATAGTTTGAGTTGGGTAGGATGGGGTGAGAAGTCTGTCTATACTGGAGAATGTTTGTGTGGTGGGGAGGGGGTTATAGTTTGAGTTGGGTAGGATGGGGTGAGAAGTCTGTCTATACTGGAGAATGTTTGTGTGGTGGGGAGGGGGTAATAGTTTGAGTTGGGTAGGATGGGATGAGAAGTCTGTCTATACTGGAGAATGTTTGTGTGGTGGGGAGGGGTAATAGTTTGAGTTGGGTAGGATGGGGTGGGAAGCCTGTCTATACTGGAGAATGTTTGTGTGGTGGGGAGGGTTAATAGTTTGAGTAGGGTAGGATGGGGTGGGAAGCCTGTCTATTCTGGAGAATGTTTGTGTGGTGGGAAGGGGTAATAGTTTGTGTTGGGTAGGATGGGGCGAGAAGTCTGTCCATACAGGATTTTTTGTTAAGTTTGCTGCTGTAAAATATCATTAGAACCTGGTTGTACTTTTATGTTAATCTTACCCTGTGTTGATATTCTAAATTGAAATAACAGTTGGTATATGTAACAGTTTGTTTTTCCTATCTACACTTTTTTTTGGATATATCCCCACAACTGACTGAATGTTCCGGTTCATAAACGTTATTTGTTTTCAATTTGGTTCTTGACATTAGCCAACAAGCTGAACTGTTTCTAAGCAGTTGAGACAGATGTTAAGAAAACTGAGAGTGATATCAGGTGTAACAGGATAAACCACAGGGGAATGTGATGGCAATTACAGACAGGACACAGGGTAAAAACACAACTATAGACAGGACACAGGGTAAAAACACAACTATAGACAGGACACAGGGTAAAAACACAACTATAGACAGGACACAGGGTAAAACACAACTATAGACAGGACACAGGGTAAAACACAACTATAGACAGGGCACAGGGTAAAAACACAACTATAGACAGGACACAGGGTAAAACACAACTATAGACAGGACACAGGGTAAAAACACAACTATAAACAGGACACAGGGAAAAAACACAACTATACACAGGGCACAGACTAAAACACAACTATAGACAGGACACAGGGTAAAACACAACTATAACAGGACACAGGGTAAAACACAACTATAGACAGGACACAGGGTAAAAACACAACTATAGACAGGACACAGGGTAAAACACAACTATAGACAGGACACAGGGTAAAACACAACTATAGACAGGACACAGGCTATAAACAGAATCTATGGTCATCTGACACTAACTCACATACTATTGTGTATATGTATTTTGTACCTGGGTATGTATTAATATGTATGTATATTATATATTGTCAGGAACACAAAATGAAGTAATTTCCTGTCTGTATGAAGTGACACTGCAGGAAGCAACTAAAGCCAGCACTATTGAATGTGAGGAAATGTGTCAAGTGTAGCAAACCTTTACCATTCTATATACACGGTCACTGCCTGGTCATATCAGTAAGAATAGTGTTCACTACATTAACAGGAATATAAATAATATACATTCCAGATACAAAAACAGCGTTTTGGTGCCATTTTGACCTACATCAATGCTTACTTGCTTAGACAATGCATAGATACTGAAAGCTTTGTATCAATCATTTAGAGGATGCTAATATTTGGCAACCTACTTAAAGAAATAAACATGTAATAAAAACCTGAATAATTTGCACAGAACAATTTCTACAAATGTAGACATGTCTAACAAATGGTTGTTAGATGTTTATGGTCAATATCAAGACCGTCTGTCTAAACAGACACTTGTGAGAGCACCTGTCTAAACAGACACTTGTGAGAGCACCTGTCGAAACAGACACTTGTAAGAGCACCTGTCTTAACCGACACTTGTGATACCATCTGTCTAAACAGACACTTGTGAGAGCACCTGTCGAAACAGACACTTGTGATACCACCTGTCTAAACAGACACTTGTGAGAGCACCTGTCTTAACCGACACTTGTGATACCACCTGTATAAACACACTTGTGATACCACCTGTCTAAACAGACACTTGTGAGAGCACCTGTCTAAACAGACACTTGTGAGAGCACCTGTCTAAACAGACACTTGTGATACCACCTGTATAAACACACTTGTGATACCACCTGTCTAAACAGTCACTTGTGATACCACCTGTCTAAACAGACACTTGTGAGAGCACCTGTCTAAACAGACACTTGTGATACCACCTGTCTAAACAGACACTTGTGATACCACCTGTCTAAACAGACACATGTGAGAGCACCTGTCTAAACAAACACTTGTGTGAGCACCTGTCTAAACAAACACTTGTGTGAGCACATGTCTAAACAGACACTTGTGATATCACCTGTCTAAACAGACACTTGTGTAAGCACCTGTCTAAACAAACACTTGTGAGAGCACCTGTCTAAACAAACACTTGTGTGAGCACCTGTCTAAACAAACACTTGTGTGAGCACATGTCTAAACAGACACTTGTGATATCACCTGTCTAAACAGACACTTGTGTGAGCACCTGTCTAAACAAACACTTGTGAGACAACCTTCTTAAATTACTGATATAAAGAAACCTGTATAATTCAGACAATTATTGTAAAAAGAAACCTGTATTATTCAGACAATTACTGATAAAAAGAAACCTGTATAATTCAGACAATTACTGATAAAAAGAAACCTGTATAATTCAGACAATTACTGATAAAAAGAAACCTGTATAATTCAGACTATTACTGATGAAAAGAAACCTGTATAATTCAGACAATTACTGATAAAAAGACACCTGTATAATTCAGACAATTACTGATAAAAAGACACCTGTATAATTCAGACATTTACTGATAAAAAGACACCTGTATAATTCAGACAATTACTGATAAAAGACACCTGTATAATTCAGACAATTACTGATAAAAAGAAACCTGTATAATTCAGACAATTACTGATAAAAAGAAACCTGTATAATTCAGACAATTACTGATAAAAAGAAACCTGTATAATTCAGACAATTACTGATAAAAAGACACCTGTATAATTCAGACAATTACTGATAAAAAGACACCTGTATAATTTAAAATAATATATGAACTCCCTCTGTGTTAATGTACATTTGAATTGAACTAATGGGAAGTCTGTAAATCACTCTATCGTAAGTACTGTGTAAATCTGTGACAGGAGTTAGGATATATCCATGTTATAGTAAATAGACCTATTTTAGGGTCACTGGTATGTAAAATAGATTATGGTATGGAAAAAGAAGCATTTTTGGCTCTTATCTGAAACAGCAAGTTTGAAGTATTGAGTGGCTTTATATTTCATGTATTTCAGATGTATATGCTCATTAGTAGTGGTAGGGTGTGTGACCAAGCATTGACTGAGAACTATGCTGATAAATATACAGCTTCAGCAGCTGTAGATCTGGCTAAGTTATCACTGTAGGGATGTCACTGACCCATGTCACTCTAATTAGTACTCTCTCCACTACCACAGAAAACACTGGCTAAAGGTAGGCAAGTATTAAAGGGCATAAGGGTGGTGGGTTGGAGGGGGGAGTAATAAAAGTCTATAACAGGAAAGTACTTAAGGGCACTAGGGGACAAGTATTATAGGGCATAAGGGTGGTGGGTTGGAGGGGGGGGGGGGGGGGGGGGAGTAATAAAAGTCTATAACAGGAAAGTACTTAAGGGCACTAGGGGACAAGTATTATAGGGCATAAGGGTGGTGGGTTGGAGGGGGGAGTAGTAAAAGTATATTATAGGAAAGTACTTAAGGGCACTAGGGGGCAAGCATTAAAGGGCATAAAGGTGGGTGGGCTGGAGGGGGAGTAGTAAAAGTATATTATAGGAAAGTACTTAAGGGCACTAGGGGGCAAGCATTAAAGGGCATAAAGGTGGGTGGGCTGGAGGGGGGAGTAGTAAAAGTATATTATAGGAAAGTACTTAAGGGCACTAGGGGGCAAGCATTAAAGGGCATAAAGGTGGGTGGGCTGGAGGGGGGAGTAGTAAAAGTATATTATAGGAAAGTACTTAAGGGCACTAGGGGGCAAGCATTAAAGGGCATAAAGGTGGGTGGGCTGGAGGGGGGAGTAGTAAAAGTATATCATAGGAAAGTACTTAAGGGCACTAGGGGATGCGGGCACCACCAGTGGGCAAGTATTAAAGGGCATCAGGGGACAACGGTACCACCATTGGACAAAGCATAAGTATAAAAGGGCATCAGGGGACAAGTTTTAAAGGGACCACCAGGGGGCAAGTATTAAAGGGTATCAGGGGACATGTATTAAAGGGTATCAGGGGACATGTATTAACGGGGACCAGGGGCATGTATTAAGGGGGCGCAGGAGTAAAGTATTAAAGGGACCACCAGGGGGCAAGTATTAAAGGGAATCAGAGGGCAAGTATTACTGAACATGCACAGCTAGATACCAGGGATAATTTCATTATGAAATTTAAGAAAGACAATTATAGTTTTTTCTTTGAAATTGTGATCACAGATTTCAGTTTGATCTTTCTTTATATCTCAAAATTAAACATCCACAACTAGGGACCATGGGGGCAAAATAGGAAATTTGGAAATTCCTCAAATAACAGCAATAATAAACATAGTTTACAGAAGGCCAGATTTCAGACCACAGAAGGGCAACATGAATAGCCAAGCTCATGTGATAGTGGAGGGTTAATGATGAGCTAAAAAGAAACGGTTTGGCTGAGATATGTCTGAACTGACCTTGAGATATAATACAAAATGGTTTGGCTAAGACAGTCTTCTTTGGTTGACAAGGAAGTGGCAGTGTGATGTGTTGGAGAAAGGCTAAGTGGTCAATTACAGTATTTACCACATGGTATATTCAGACAGGGGCGGCCAGTGACCTTCTGGCACCTGGACATTCCCACTCAAACCTTGTACATATCAATTAGGGTCACTTTCAGCCATCCCCAATCACCTGTTATCCTACAGCAATTATGATTACTGAACTGACTTTTTATACCATCTTTAATGGTTGTATAGGTGATATGGGTTAAAAAGGTTCAGAGAATAACACTTTACACTTCCCACAGGTGCCTGTACAAATCACCTTACCATCACACTGTCCATCCCATGATTAATTGAAATGCCTCCCTCTATGTCATATTCGTGCAATATCATTCACAGCCACCATTTGCATTTCAAGGTCAAAAGAGAATCAATGTTTATGCTTTTATAAAGTCAAATCTGGTCAATCAAATGCTCTCTTTACCTGCTATATAGACACTTGTGAACATAACAACATGGTTATTTTTGTGCAATACGTCTGATCCACATGAGCCTACTGTGTTCTCCTGAAACTTGCATTTTGCATGTTAATAGTAAGACCCATGATTAGCCATGATACATACTTTAACAATAGAACATGTACCTTCTGTTCTGGAACATACTGATAGTCTTTTTCTACTGAAGGTATGATGGAAAATTCCAGGAGAAGAGTATCACATTCCTTTAGTAAGGACTAAAATACCTTATAACAGGTAGAGTGGTCAACAGATGGGTCAACATTCATGTGTAAGACAGAGGGGTTCAACATTTCCTGTGTAAGACAGGGGGTCAACAATTCCTGTATAAGACAGAGGGTCAACATTCCCTGTGTAAGACAGAGGGGTCAACATTTCCTGTGTAAGACAGAGGGTCAACATTTCCTGTGTAAGACAGAGGGGTCAACATTTCCTGTGTAAGACAGGGGTCAACATTTCCTGTGTAAGACAGAGGGGTCAACATTTCCTGTGTAAGACAAAGGGGTCAACATTTCCCCTGTAAGACAGAGGGTCAACATTTCCTGTGTAAGACAGGGGGTCAACAATTCCTGTATAAGACAGAGGGTCAACATTTCCTGTGTAAGACAGAGGGGTCAACATTTCCTGTGTAAGACAGAGGGGTCAACATTTCCTGTGTAAGACAGAGGGGTTCAACATTTCCTGTGTAAGACAGAGGGGTTCAACATTTCCCCTGTAAGACAGAGGGATCAACATTTCCTGTGTAAGACAGAGGGATCAACATTTCCTGTGTAAGACAGAGGGATCAATATTTCCCCTGTAAGACATAGGGGTCAACATTTCCTGTGTAAGACAGAGGGGTCAACATTTCCTGTGTAAGACAGAGGGGTCAACATTTCCTGTGTAAGACAGAGGGGTCAACATTTCCTGTGTATGACACAACATTTCCTGTGCAAGACAGAGGGGTCAACATTTCCTGTGTATGACACAACATTTCCTGTGCAAGACAGAGGGGTCAACATTTCCTGTGTATGACACAACATTTCCTGTGCAAGACAGAGGGGTCAACATTTCCTGTGTATGACACAACATTTCCTGTGCAAGACAGAGGGGTCAACATTTCCTGTGTATGACACAACATTTCCTGTGTATGACACAACATTTCCTGTGTAAGACAGAGAGAAACATTTCCTGTGTAAGACAAAGGGGTCAACATTTCCTGTGTAAGACAGAGGATATGACATTAACGTTGTGTTCTGAAGTATGCAGTATTTAATTGATATCACTCGGGTATTATAAACCTTTGTTAATAAAAACATGCAATAAGCTCCAAATGTATAGCTGTTTTTTCCTGATTCATTCACACACTGACTTTCAAATACAATGAATTGATTGGGACAACTCATAATTCTATGAAGCTACCACACTCTTTATAATTGTTTATAGTTCCAATACAACACCCAATATCATTAAATATTAACTGCATCCCATTATCATCCCAGTATGTTTTAAGCTGCTAGACATCGTGCATGAGTTAGTAATTTGTATTGTCAATGTTAATCCTTGTATATATTTACCATATCAATGTTATCTGATCAATAACTGTCTGTGTTGATTCTGCTGAGCATCAAACCTGAGTTTATTTCTATCATCCTAGTGTTTAATGTTAATGATATAATATCAGACTTTCCTAAACTGAACATGCAGCAAGAGCAAACAAATCATTTTATTGGATGGTGACGCTTTCTAGGACATACAAAAGTTTCTAATGACTGCAAAAAAAACCCCAAAACCCCCAAAAAACAAAGAAAGTTAACATTAAAAGCTTATGTTTTTCCATATTCAAAACATCCCTCTTTGTTACCAGTAAACAAGTTGGACTGCATTTTTTAAAGTGACAATTGCACTATATCCTTAAGGTATTATAACTATTCATGAAAGAAGATGTCTACTGAAGCTCTGATAGCCTTTGATTCAGAACTATAAGTTGTTGTCCGTCTCTTTTAAATTTCAACTGTCAAAATCCAAGATGGCTGTCTATCGGCCATTTTGATTTCCAGACGGACTAAAAATTGAATGGGCACAACAAGAGACTAACTTGAACCTCACATATCAAGATTGAGAAAAAAAATCATTTCTCAAGATATACAGTGATAACAATAATTCTGCTGTCAAAATCAAAGATGGCTGCCTTTAGGACATTTTGTTTTTCCAATCAGACTAAACACTGAATGGACACAACTAGGGACCCAGGGAAACCTACACGTGACCCAGAGAAACCTACACGTGACCCAGGGAAACCTACACGTGAAATTTAACCCAGGGAAACCTACACGTGAAATTTAACCCAGGGAAACCTACACGTGAAATATGACCCAGGGAAACCTACACGTGAAATATGACCCAGGGAAACCTACACGTGAAATTTAACCCAGGGAAACCTACATCTGACCTAGGGAAACCTACACGTGAAATATGACCCAGGGAAACCTACACGTGACCCAGGGAAACCTACACGTGAAATTTAACCCAGGGAAACCTACACGTGAAATATGACCCAGGGAAACCTACACGTGAAATATGACCCAGGGAAACCTGCACGTGAAATTTAACCCAGGGAAACCTACACGTGAAATTTAACCCAGGGAAACCTACACGTGAAATATGACCCAGGGAAACCTACACATGAAATATGACCCAGGGAAACCTGCACGTGAAATTTAACCCAGGGAAACCTACACGTGAAATTTAACCCAGGGAAACCTACACGTGAAATATGACCCAGGGAAACAACCATAATAACCCGACCCCCCTCAATTATGACCCCCATCAATACCCCTCCCAAATTACACAAAGATAATCTATTAATATTCCAAAGCCAAGAGTTATCCCCCTTCGCTCTCAAAATCCAACCCTGCAATATTTACTTTAAACCACCATTACATTCTAAAACTCCTAATAATTACCACGAAACCTGACAATAAATACTCCAATTCTGTAAAACATCATAAACTTAAACAGCTGAGCAAGTCACGCCAATCTAAGTCCTACATTAAACTGTCATTCTCTCAAACAGTTAGAATCCCCAATATAACTTAATACGGATCTGTGATTATATTGCATAACAACGTCAAGCTTTCTCCATGTCATCTCCTTTGGAAACCTAAAATGGAAGTGTCTCTGTGTGAAATAGACAGGAAATTTCCGGTACCATACTGCTGCATGAATATTCATTAAGCTTCAATCTGGAACTGAGTGATCTCGGTGTCTCTAAGATGTTTGCTATTATTCACAAAACCTAGCTGGGAGTCACCTGCCTTCTTTCTACAAATTAAACTTTTTTTTAGAAGTCACTCTACCCAAGATAGTTAATTCTTATAAATATAAAATCAATATACAATGTACTCTTACCAACAATAGCGTACAGTAGTGTATTTTTGGGAAATACTTGTACTCGATGAAGTAATTAGTTTTTAGAGTATTTTTGTGAAATACTTGATCAAGTAATTAGTTTTCATATAAAGTTGTCTTAAGGTTTCACAAAGGATTCCCTGCCGGTGGAGGGAAAAACAGTTGAAGAAAGACAAATGGAGGAGGAATAAATAGACGTGGGAGAATGAATGGAAAGGTGGATGGACAAACAGATGAAGGAGGACAAATAGGGAAGAATAAATAGACGAGGGAGGATGAATGAAGCAGTGGAGCGAAAAACAGTTGCCAAAGGACAAATGGGCAGGTGCCAATGGACAAATGGGAAAGAACAAATAAACGAGGGAAGATGAATGGAGTGATGGAGGGAAAAACAGATGAAGGAGGACAAATGGGAAAAGAAAAAATAGCCAAGGGAGGATGAATGAAACAGTGGAGGGGAAAACAGGTGAAGGGCAAATGGCAGGAGAAAAATAGATGCGGGAGGATGAATGGAGCATGCAGTGAAGGGAAAAACAGGTAAAGGAGGACATATGGAAAGAGGAAAAAATAGACAAGGATGGGTGGGTAGATGGATTGATGGAAAAATACCCAAGGAGGGATTGAAGGCAAAAAAGAGAGGATGGATGAAGAGGTAGAGAGAGAAATGAAGAAGGGAGGATCTGCTGAGGAGGAACAGATGAACCAAGCTGTAAACTACAGTTGCTATATCATTTTGTAAGGACTCATTCCAACAGTCTGGAGATCCCAAAGGAAAGTTCAAACTGGCCTGAAATTGTTAAAATACAGGAGGGAGATACATATATATAAATCTAATAATTTTACTCAACTTTGGTGATATTGGTAAAATGATTGATCTTCTACAACCTGATCTATAGTTCTCCATTATACAGATAAATTGTACTGTATAAGATTGAGACTTCTCATGGATTGGTTATGTCAATATACAGGTACAAGGGGTTGGCAATAATGTACAAATGGTGGTGGTGCCTCAAACCATCACCTAAAACAATATAAAGATGGTACAATAGCTGCTGGCCACACGTGTCTACCATTCACACCAACACAGACAACGGTCTATTGACATGCCTGGTGTCATTGGACAACATATCTCTCCTAGGCTTGAGGTTTATTTGAAGTATATAAGTGGCATACTTTTCTACACAATTACCACACTGACTAATAACATATTAAATTACCACACTGACTAATAACATATTAAAGCTTGGGGTATAGGAATCAGGCTGTTATCTTATCCCCTAAAATATTTGTCAAGCAATAATTTAACAACATGTAACAATGGAAATATATATTGATATTAAATTTATTAATTAATAATTTAGATTTATTAATTAATAAGACAAATTTTATTAGGATATTGTATGGCTCACAGCACACAACAGGGATTCTGTTCTATCAGCAGCAATTAGTTATGTTGCTAATATTTCTGTTTTAATAAAAAAAAAAATCATAAAACCTGGAGACCTTGTGTTACAAATAGATCGTTTGTACAGACACTGTTCTGGAAAGGAACGTTCCTGATAATATATAATCTACAGATTTGACTCAGGAATACATAATTGACTGAGAAAATTTAATCAATTTTGCCACCAAAGGCCATAAAATGTAAATTTTCACAGATTTTCATGTAAATGACCTAATTTACTGATTTGTCACTGATGAAAATTAGTCTCCCGGAAATCTGTGTCGTATTAAAGACCTAGACATTTTGTAGTCAACATCAGTTCATCAGCAGAGGTGACAGGGTCAATCGCTTTATCTAAGGACAAGATGGAAATATGGAGGTGCTCCTGGGTCAGACAAAGAAACGTAATAATCTATAGCTAGTAATGAGAGATATAGATTAAGGATTGAAGCTTAGTTTTTATTTGTTAAATAATGAAAATATTTAACTTCAAAAATGCATTAATATATTATACATTTTTTTTTGTTATTTTAGGGCTATTTTTAAGTCAGAGGACAACATTTTACATAAGATAAATGTTTGTGTGACAGTAAAACTATTCTAAATAACAATTAAATATGACACTGCATGAACTGGCCTCATGAAGGTTCATCAACATTTTTTGTCTTTAGAAAGCAAAACTTAAATTTTCCATAGCACAGTAAGGCAGAATTTAAGGAAATAACCCCAAGAGTTTTCCTTAGACCCAATAATGCTTTCCTATGGATAATTTTGCTATGGAAAATTCAGGAACATTGATGAATATGTAGCTTGATCAGTCTGCTTTGATTGCTCTAACTAGGGGATGGTCATAGCAAATGACCAATATCCACTCAATGTTATAGTGTATTGAGCAAAAATGTAATGGTAACTCACCCACTGTTTTATGTATACACTCAAGAACAACACTGACAGAGTCTAAACACCTTTCCCTTTAACAACACTGACAGGGTCTAACATCTTTCCCTTTAACAACACTGACAGAGTCTAAACATCTTTCCCTTTAACAACACTGACAGAGTCTAACATCTTTCCCTTTAACAACACTGACAGGGTCTAACATCTTTCCCTTTAACAACACTGACAGGGTCTAACATCTTTCCCTTTAACAACACTGACAGAGTCTAAACATCTTTCCCTTTAACAACACTGACAGAGTCTAACATCTTTCCCTTTAACAACACTGACAGAGTCTAACATCTTTCCCTTTAACAACACTGACAGGGCCTAAACATCTTTCACTTTAACAACACTGACAGAGTCTAACATCTTTCCCTTTAACAACACTGACAGAGTCTAACATCTTTCCCTTTAACAACACTGACAGGGCCTAAACATCTTTCACTTTAACAACACTGACAGGGTCTAAACATCTTTCCCTTTAACAACACTGACAGAGTCTAACATCTTTCCCTTTAACAACACTGACAGAGTCTAACATCTTTCCCTTTAACAACACTGACAGAGTCTAAACATCTTTCCCTTTAACAACACTGACAGGGTCTAACATCTTTCCCTTTAACAACACTGACAGAGTCTAAACATCTTTCCCTTTAACAACACTGACAGAGTCTAAACATCTTTCCCTTTAACAACACTGACAGAGTCTAACATCTTTCCCTTTAACAACACTGACAGAGTCTAAACATCTTTCCCTTTAACAACACTGACAGGGTCTAACATCTTTCCCTTTAACAACACTGACAGAGTCTAAAAGGGATATAGCGTCCTTTCAATTTACAGAACATATTTAATCCAAATTGTTTATATAAAAATATATCAAAAAGTATTTTGCTTCAGCATTTGATAGATGTATTACAGTATACATGGTAAAAAAAATCAATATTTTATGCTTGAATATGTCAACCTTGAAGAGAAGCAGATTTTTATCTGTGCCAAAATTTTTGTTTATTTGTTTGACGTTTATCGTTCTTTGAACATTTCAGGTTTTTATACAATCACTAAAATTTTCTCTCAACATCATTAACATTTCCTCTCAATATTTCAGGTTTTTGTAAAATCAAATATTTCCTTTCAATATTCCAGATTTTCATAAAATAATTAAGATTTCCTCTCAATATTTCATTTTTTTTTTTTATAAAATCATTAAAATTTCCTCTGAACATTAATTTTTTTGTTTGTTTTTGTTTAATCAGTTAAGGGTCATAGAGTTGGGCCTTAACAGAACACTTTAAATAATATTATAAAAAAAAAAAAAAATCATACTTATAATATTGAATGGATGGTGGAGATCACTTGAGGGTATTAGGGACTATATCCCAATGTTAATGATTAAATCTAATGTTTAACACCTTTAACACATTTTAATCTGGTAAACAATAATCCGTTATTTTAGCCAGAAGTAAAGGTTATATTATCCGTGGATAAGAAAACACAGGTGTACAGCGGGTATTCAACTTTACAAGCTCCGGTTTTTACATTGTCTTGTTTACAAACCCCTGTATTTTTACATTCCTTTGTTGCTCTGAATATGAATATGTAAACCTTTGGAGAAAGAACAAGTAGATATATGATGTTCATATTTTACACAATATCAATGTAGGTGCTAGTCATAAAGGACAATTAACTTTTTTATTGAATTACAATGAACTCTTTAAATGTGAAATGGTCCTTTGATGTTGAGTTCAGTCCTTTACTTGATTCAATATTTTAAAATAATTTTACATTTGTGGTTATAGCCATTAAGTGTTTTATATATTTTGTTAATATTGTTTGAAAAATTTGAATAAAAGCTCCAGCTTATTGTAACTAATCACTCTACTCCCTAACAATGAAGAGGCATTGATAAACGTATCCATTCTTTAAAAACAACAGGCTCCATCGATCTCCATTAATATTAACAATAAAGGGTTCCTCACAGATCGACTCCCTTATATTAATTTTGTGGGAATATATCACAGAGTGACATGATCATATACACTCAGCTCCAGGCCAAATCAATGTTGTTGATCTGGTCATTGCTTTACCTCAACACAACTATGTTTACAGAAATGTTTAATAGACCTGCTATCACTTAATCGTGGACAATCTTTCGTTTTTGATTTAAATAGACGGAGAAGAAGGAACTCTGATGATAATAATCTCTGTCCATGTATGAACAGACTGTCTCTCTAGGACAATCTCGGCAGCTGTTTTTGAATACAGAAATCTGAAGTATGTACAACTAGTCAGAATCCAGAGCTGTCTTATCACATCATCGTGGTACGAACATTGAACTGTATTTTCTCTCTGACCATGCACTGCTAGCTCTCTGGCCATTAACACACACACAAAAATGACCTTCGTGACTGCCATGTCAAAGTTTTGATGAGCCGAGAACAACAACACTTAGTCAGCTTCCTTTCCTAAATCTCCACCAATCTTCAGCTCAATCAGTAGCCTACCCAGAGAGTAAATCTCCACCAATCTTCAGCTCAATCAGTAGCCTACCCAGAGAGTAAATCTCCACCAATCTTCAGCTCAATCAGTAGCCTACCCAGAGAGTAAATCTCCACCAATCTTCAGCTCAATCAGTAGCCTACCCAGAGAGTAAATCTCCACCACAATCTTCAGCTCAATCAGTAGCCTACCCAGAGAGTAAATCTCCACCAATCTTCAGCTCAATCAGTAGCCTACCCAGAGAGTAAATCTCCACCACAATCTTCAGCTCAATCAGTAGTCTACCCAGAGAGTAAATCTCCACCAATCTTCAGCTCAATCAGTAGCCTACCCAGAGAGTAAATCTCCACCACAATCTTCAGCTCAATCAGTAGCCTACCCAGAGTAAATCTCCACCACAATCTTCAGCTCAATCAGTAGCCTACCCAGAGAGTAAATCTCCACCAATCTTCAGCTCAATCAGTAGCCTACCCAGAGTAAATCTCCACCACAATCTTCAGCTCAATCAGTAGCCTACCCAGAGAGTAAATCTCCACCAATCTTCAGCTCAATCAGTAGCCTACCCAGAGAGTAAATCTCCACCACAATCTTCAGCTCAATCAGTAGCCTACGGTACCCAGAGAGTAAATCTCCACCACAATCTTCAGCTCAATCAGTAGCCTACCCAGAGAGTAAATCTCCACCAATCTTCAGCTCAATCAGTAGCCTACCCAGAGAGTAAATCTCCACCAATCTTCAGCTCAATCAGTAGCCTACCCAGAAAGTAAATCTCCACCAATCTTCAGCTCAATCAGTAGCCTACCCAGAGTAAATCTCCACCACAATCTTCAGCTCAATCAGTAGCCTACCCAGAGAGTAAATCTCCACCAATCTTCAGCTCAATCAGTAGCCTACCCAGAGAGTAAATCTCCACCAATCTTCAGCTCAATCAGTAGCCTACCCAGAGAGTAAATCTCCACCAATCTTCAGCTCAATCAGTAGCCTACCCAGAGAGTAAATCTCCACCAATCTTCAGCTCAATCAGTAGCCTACCCAGAGAGTAAATCTCCACCACAATCTTCAGCTCAATCAGTAGCCTACCCAGAGAGTAAATCTCCACCACAATCTTCAGCTCAATCAGTAGCCTACCCAGACAGTAAGTTTTAATGTGATTTTCAAGATGGCGGCTATGATGGTCAGCACCATCTTCAGCTCAATCAGTAGCCTACCCAGAGAGTAAATCTCCACCACAATCTTCAGCTCAATCAGTAGCCTACCCAGAGAGTAAGTTTTAATGTGATTTTCAAGATGGCGGCTATGATGGTCAACACCATCACAGCGTCACATAACCTAAAGATGGCGGCTACGATGGTCAGCACCATCACAGCGTCACATAACCTAACCTAACCTAATAAGACGGTGTAAAAAATCCACATTTAAGGATATCATGACTACCAAAGATCGGGAAATACCTGTAAATATCTAAAGATCGGGAAATACCTGTAAATATCTAAAGATCGGGAAATAACTGTAAATATCTAAAGATCGGGAAATACCTGTAAATATCTAAAGATCGGGAAATAACTGTAAATACAGTCGAATCTGTCCAAACGACCATCTCTATTTAGCGACCCTCTGTTCTAAGCGACCATTTCAATTCCTCCTGAGCGTTTTCGCTCTATATTTGAACTCTATTAAGCGACCCCCTGTTTACGCGACCAGCGACCACAATTTTTCGTTCCCGTGATAAAAATAACTCTCCAATAAGCGACCAGAAGTCTCCAAAATGCCTTACATTACCATTTTCGCCTTAATAACACCCAAGTAGTTTTACTTTTCGTGCAAAAGGACGGGAGATGAGGCGAAGTGACCGTCTAGAATTCTGATGATTTTCAGACGTTTTATATACGATATATCGATTTGCATGCGAAATATAACAATGAAGGAATGCATAAACAGTTAACTTACTGTTAAATCGTGATTTGTTATCTTTTTTAAGACATTAAAACAGATATTTGCCAGTGAAAAAGTCGCCGTTTTTAAAGTAGGAAATGCAGGAACGTAAATAATAATCGGAGTGGAAATCCGGACCAAGATTTCAGGAATTAAAAAAATATATATAAATAATTTGAAAGTAATCTAATTAACCAATGAAATATATTTCTCATGTTAAATCGATGTATTTTGCTGTGCTGAAAGAATTTCAAAAAATACATATAATGATGAAAAATTGAAAAATTAGCACAGTAATAATTATTAAAAAAAAAAAAAAAAAATGTTTTGTTTTATTCAAAGTGGTGGGTCATTTTTCATATATATTATAAATCATTATTGCCAATTTATAAAGCGAATAAAAAGCTTATGAACATTTATTAGATTTAAGATACCATCTCTATTAAGAGACCACTCTCCATTAAGAGACCGTTTTTCAACTTCCCTTGAGTGGTCGCTTAATACAAATTCGACTGTATAAAGTCTACCAGCAAAGAGGAGCACTTTGAAAACAAAGCCTTACCAGATTTATAGCAAAAGGTTGTCTCTACAAAAGTGATCAAAGTCTGCAGTAAAATGTATTTAATTCAATCCTGGTGACAAGTCATCAGCACATCAGTAGAAATCTAGATAAAATATAGTGTTCATTAACTTGTTCTAATACAGACAAGCTTTACACTTAATAGAAAATTTCCTTGTAACATTTTCTTACAGTCTCCAAACAAAATGCCTAATAATTCTCACACCCTTTGCCGCAAATAACTTGTCAAAAGGACTGTAAAGCAATTCTCATACATAGAACACTTCTTTGTTTTATATAATTGTAACAGGGGAGAAAGAATGCAATGACCAGACCAGTACTCACACCGGAGACCTCAGCACTCTACATGAACACTTTATATATGTATAACAATTTGAGCTAACTGGCTATCAGTATTCAGGACTCGAACCTGGGACCTCAAAACACTAGACCAGGACTCGAACCTTGGACTTCAACACACTAGACCAGAACTCAAACCTTGGACCTCAAAACACTAGACCAGAACTCAAACCTTGGACCTCAAAACACTAGACCAGGACTCAAACCTTGGACCTCAACACACTAGACCAAGACTCGAACCTGGGACCTCAACACACTAGACCAAGACTCGAACCTGGGACCTCAAAACACTAGATAAATATATTTACCTTTTGAGCTACCTAGCCACTGGGGTTATTTTTACCTTTTGAGCTACCTAGCCACTGGGGTTATTTTTACCTTTTGTGCTACCTAGCCACTGGGGTTCAGCCCATGCCGTCTAGTTCTACTTGATCTTTTAGACTATTTGTGAATTTAACTAGACACTTGATTTATCAATGTAGGTAGGAAATCACAGTACACACTAAACAATACTGATGTATGCAAAAGAAATATCATATTTTGCAAAATCATCTCTATTCGAAATTCACCTAAATGTTTCAATTTTACCCCCCAAAAACATTCTTCTCAAAATTCAGCTAAATATGGCATTTTCACCCCCAAAATCACTCTTCCTGAAAAGTGAGAAGAAATCCATCTGTTACATGACAGAACTTGTTTAAATTTGACAATAAACTATTTTGGAAATCAGTTGGAAAAGCAATAAAAATCTGATATCAATTTCTCGGCTTTCATCATAAGCAAGGCACTCCATGAATAAAGAATGCACTTTGGTTTTTAGTCTCAACTATTTTAATATTTTCCATTTACAGCTGGAGTATTGTCGTCAACGATGAGATAATTCTGATGTTAAACAAATAGCTCTATTGTTTTTAATTTTCTGTATGTCAGGTTTGTCTCAGATTCAACACTAAGTATATCAGTTTATAACTTAGACTAAATGAATGAAACAGGAAAAAGTGCATTTCAAACAAAAGTATATTCCCTTTCTTGTATTGTTTAGTACTTTACACTTAGTTTACTTGCAGTGTTAGAAAATATGAAAATGAAATGAGATTATCAAATTGTCTTCTTATTGTCACGAATGATCATCACCTATGAAAAATTATTGTCACAAATGACCATCACCTACGAAAAATTATTTTTGTTATACAAATGATCATCACCTACGAAAAATTATTTTTGTTACAAATGATCATCACCTACGAAAAATTATTATTGTCACAAATGATCATCACCTACGAAAAATTATTTTTGTTATACAAATGATCATCAACTACGAAAAATTATTAATGTCACAAGGATCATCACATATGAAAAATATCCCCATCTCCCAATAAATAAAAAACGCATCAATTCATGCCTCTTTTAAGCCTTTTTAAACTTTGGTCATCAATACAACTTTGGTCATCAATACAAGCCTCTTTAAGCCATGGTTATAATTATATAAGCACTAATAATTCAAAAAAAAACAAAACCTATTTGCTGTACTTTATAAAATGAACACCTAACCTATCAGACTGCTCCGTCACTGTAGTTACTCTGTTTCTCTAGTTATATGAATATTCAATGTTTCTTGTCAGGCTCAGCTTAAGAAGATAATAGACAGATGGTGTTTTATATCACAATAGATTTCAGTACAGCAGCTAAGCTACATAGTCAGTCATAATAATCATATCAGTCATTGTTCATTGATTCATTAAAATTTTATATTTTAAAAACAATTTATTCATGAGACTTACCTGTAGTATTAAGCCTTTGATAAACATACAGTAATATTAATTCCAGTTTTTAAGACAAAGGTCAATAAGTGTCCAGTTAAATTAAACCATCCTCGGGATGACAGGTAATCACACTAATCAACACACCTGTATTTCCTAAGGAAGATTCTGGGAGGTGGAAATAAACCCAGCACTAATTATACACCTGTAACATTGTAATACACCTTAACGAGTAGTTTACCTTTCTAGTGTAGTAGTAGTAGTTGTAAGTATATACACATCAGGTGCTGCAGTAAAATCCATAACAGTCAGCAACAAAGTAAAGTGTTGGTATGCTCTCCGTGATACAGTGCCAGTAGTGATAGTGGCCACACACAGCCGTCCAACCAATGAGAGACAGCACACACAACATACTTATAGCTACACGCACTACACGTAGGTAGCTCATTCATGTCCTCCTACTCTTCCCCCTACAACTAATTGCTTCTAATGACATTCTGTATTTCCTTATTGGGTACTTATCTTGAATTAAACATTATCTTTCTTTAATTTCAGCCCCACCCCCTTCTTCGAGGTCAATTTAATAGAGAGAAATCACACAGTCCACCACTGTACTAGCTTTGATCAATAAAGTTGAAGTCTGTTACATTAGGCCAGAGAAATGGGAACAGAATAAAGATGCGTACGGAGAAAGAGATGGGTACGGAGAAAGAGATGAGTATGGAGAAAGAGATGGTATGGAGAAAGAGATGGTATGGAGAAAGAGATGAGTATGGAGAAAGAGATGGGTATGGAGAAAGAGATGGGTATGGAGAAAGAGATGGTACGGAGAAAGATATGGGTATGGAAAAAGAGATGGGTATAGAGAAAGAGATGGTATGGAGAAGAGATGGTATGGAGAAAGAGATGGGTACGGAGAAAGATATGGGTATGGAGAAAGAGATGGGTACAGAGAAAAAGATGGGTATGGAGAAAGAGATGGGTACAGAGAAAGAGATGGGTATGGAGAAAGAGATGGGTATGGAGAAAGAGATGGGTACGGAGAAAGAGATGGGTACAGAGAAAGAGATGGGTACGGAGAAAGAGATGGGTACAGAGAAAGAGATGGGTATGGAGAAAGAGATTGGTATGGAGAAAGAGACGGGTATGGAGAAAGAGATGGGTATGGAGAAAGAGATGGGTATGGAGAAAGAGATGGGTATGGAGAAAGAGATGGTATGGAGAAAGAGATGGGTACGGAGAAAGAGATGGTATGAGCAAGCAGCTGGTTGGGCGGCATAGGTTGCGCGGCGGAAAGGATGGCGTCAGGCATGGTGGGCCCGCGTGGGTCGGCGCGTGGGTCGGAGCACCGAGTGGGTACAGCGCAGCGATGGTCGGAGCAAAGCAGATGGTACAGAGCACAGAGATGGGTACGGCCGGAAGAGATCGGTACGGAGAAGAGATGGGTACAGAGAAGATGGTCGGGAAGAGACTGGTATGGAGAACGCGATGGTACAGAGAAGAGTGGGTACGAGAAGGATGGGTACGGGAGCAGAGATGGGTACAGAGAAAGAGATGGGTACGGAGAAAGAGATGGGTACGGAGAAAGAGATGGGTACAGAGAAAGAGATGGGTATGGAGAAGAGATGGTATGGAGAAAGAGATGGTATGGAGAAAGAGATGGTACAGAGAAAGAGATGGTATGGAGAAAGAGATGGGTACAGAGAAAGAGATGGGTACGGAGAAAGAGATGGAAACAGAGAAAGAGATGGAAACAGAGAAAAAGATGGAAACAGAGAAAGAGATGGAAACAGAGAAAGAGATGGGTACAGAGAAAGAGATGGGTACAGAGAAAGAGATGGGTACGGAGAAAGAGATGGGTATGGAGAAAGAGATGGGTACAGAGAAAGAGATGGGTACAGAGAAAGAGATGGGTACAGAGAAAGAGATGGGTACAGAGAAAGAGATGGGTACAGAGAAAGAGATGTTACAGAGAAAGAGATGGTACGGAGAAAGAGATGGGTACCGAGAAAGAGATGGGTACAGAGAAAGAGATGGGTACAGAGAAAGAGATGGTACAGAGAAAGAGATGGGTACCGAGAAAGAGATGGAATGGAGAAAGAGATGGGTACGAAGAAAGAGATGGGTACAGAGAAAGATATGGAAACAGTGAAAGAGATGGGTACAGAGAAAGATATGGAAACAGTGAAAGAGATGGAAACAGAGAAAAAGATGGGTATGGAGAAAGAGATGGGTACAGAGAAAGATATGAGAACAGAAAAAGAGATGAGAACACTACAGAAATGAGAGTTTATATCATCAGTGCTCTCATCAGCCCAATAACTTTTTTTTCCAGGAGAGAATTGTACATAGCCATGCACTGTTCCAGCTTAAGGCAGAGAACAGATGACAAACTAGGAGTGTAAATAGGGTGTGACATCCAGGTGTAGACAGGGAAATCTTGGAGATATTAAACACAACATTTTATGAGTGAATATATTGCATAGCAGGAAAACATCAGAAATGTATCCCAGAAGGATTCTGGTGCCAACCATTTACTGATCTTTATTGGATATTCTCTATTTTTCCCTTCCTGCCTCTCTTCCTCTTCATCATTTGATAACAAGGAGAAACTACAGATAAAATCTAAGAAAAAAAAATATACATAACAAACTTCAGCTGACAAAGATGGCCATCTGTCATTCATTTTGTCTTCCAGGACAAACTCAAAATTGAATGGCAAAATATAGGGACAATAGGGAAGCTAGAAGTAGTTTGAGAAATATCCTTTCAGTTTTTCTCAAGAAATAGTGATAACAAGGATTGTTTATGGATGCTCAACAGACTATGGTTGATACATTGTGGGGCCTGAATATATAACATTTTATACAGTATTATATTGTTGGGTATACCTACTGTAGTAGGACAACCTCAGAGATATTATATATAACATTTTATACAGTATTATATTGTTGGGTATACATTTTATACAGTATTATATTGTTGGGTATACCTACTAGTAGGACAACCTCAGAGATATTATATATATAACATTTTATATAGTATTATATTGTTGGGTATACCTACTAAAGTAGGACAACCTCAGACATATTATATATATAACATTTTATACAGTATTATATTGTTGGGTATACCTACTGTAGTAAGACAACCTCAGAGATATTATATATATAACATTTTATAGAGTACGTATTATATTGTTGGGTATACCTACTGTAGTAGGACAACCTCAGAGATATTATATATATAACATTTTATACAGTATTATATTGTTGGGTATACCTACTGTAGTAGGACAACCTCAGAGATATTATATATATAACATTTTATACAGTATTATATTGTTGGGTATACCTACTGTAGTAGGACAACCTCAGAGATATTATATATAACATTTTATACAGTATTATATTGTTGGGTATACCTACTGTAGTAGGACAACCTCAGAGATATTATATATATAACATTTTATACAGTATTATATTGTTGGGTATACCTACTGTAGTAGGACAACCTCAGAGATATTATATATATAACATTTTATACAGTATTATATTGTTGGGTATACCTACTAAGTAGGACAACCTCAGAGATATTATATATATAACATTTTATACAGTATTATATTGTTGGGTATACCTACTAAGTAGGACAACCTCAGAGATATTATATATATAACATTTTATACAGTATTATATTGTTGGGTATACCTACTAAAGTAGGACAACCTCAGAGATATTATATATATAACATTTTATACAGTATTATATTGTTGGGTATACCTACTGTAGTAGGACAACCTCAGAGATATTATATATAACATTTTATACAGTATTATATTGTTGGGTATACCTACTGTAGTAGGACAACCTCAGAGATATTATATATATAACATTTTATGTAGTATTATATTGTTGGGTATACCTACTGTAGTAGGACAACCTCAGAGATATTATATATAACATTATATACAGTATTATATTGTTGGGTATACCTACTAGTAGGACAACCTCAGAGATATTATATATAACATTATATACAGTATTATATTGTTGGGTATACCTACTAAAGTAGGACAACCTCAGAGATATTATATATAACATTTTATACAGTATTATATTGTTGGGTATACCTACTAAAGTAGGACAACCTCAGAGATATTATATATATAACATTTTATACAGTATTATATTGTTGGGTATACCTACTGTAGTAGGACAACCTCAGAGATATTATATATATAACATTTTATACAGTATTATATTGTTGGGTATACCTACTAAAGTAGGACAACCTCAGAGATATTATATATAACATTTTATACAGTATTATATTGTTGGGTATACCTACTGTAGTAGGACAACCTCAGAGATATTATATATATAACATTTTATACAGTATTATATTGTTGGGTATACCTACTAAAGTAGGACAACCTCAGAGATATTATATATATAACATTTTATACAGTATTGTATTGTTGGGTATACCTACTAAAGTAGGACAACCTCAGAGATATTATATATATAACATTTTATACAGTATTATATTGTTGGGTATACCTACTAGTAGGACAACCTCAGAGATATTATATATATAACATTTTATACAGTATTATATTGTTGGGTATACCTACTGTAGTCGGACAACCTCAGAGATATTATATATATAACATTTTATACAGTATTATATTGTTGGGTATACCTACTTAAGTAGGACAACCTCAGAGATATTATATATAACATTTTATACAGTATTATATTGTTGGGTATACCTACTAAAGTAGGACAACCTCAGAGATATTATAACATTTTATACAGTATTATATTGTTGGGTATACCTACTGTAGTAGGACAACCTCAGAGATATTATATATATAACATTTTATACAGTATTATATTGTTGGGTATACCTACTAAAGTAGGACAACCTCAGAGATATTATATATATAACATTTTATACAGTATTATATTGTTGGGTATACCTACTAAAGTAGGACAACCTCAGAGATATTATATATAACATTTTATACAGTATTATATTGTTGGGTATGTACCTACTAAAGTAGGACAACCTCAGAGATATTATATATATAACATTTTATACAGTATTATATTGTTGGGTATACCTACTAAAGTAGGACAACCTCAGAGGTATTATATATATAACATTTTATACAGTATTATATTGTTGGGTATACCTACTAAAGTAGGACAACCTCAGAGATATTATATATAACATTTTATACAGTATTATATTGTTGGGTATACCTACTGTAGTAGGACAACCTCAGAGATATTATATATAACATTTTATACAGTATTATATTGCTGGGTATGCATACTGTAGTAGGACAACCTCAGAGATATTATATATATAACATTTTATACAGTATTATATTGTTGGGTATACCTACTAAAGTAGGACAACCTCAGAGATATTATATATATAACATTTTATATAGTATTATATTGTTGGGTATACCTACTGTAGTAGGACAACCTCAGAGATATTATATATAACATTTTATACAGTATTATATTGTTGGGTATACCTACTGTAGTAGGACAACCTCAGAGATATTATATATATAACATTTTATACAGTATTGTATTGTTGGGTATACCTACTAAAGTAGGACAACCTCAGAGATATTATATATATAACATTTTATACAGTATTATATTGTTGGGTATACCTACTGTAGTAGGACAACCTCAGAGATATTATATATATAACATTTTATACAGTATTATATTGTTGGGTATACCTACTGTAGTAGGACAACCTCAGAGGTATTATATATATAACATTTTATACAGTATTATATTGTGGGGTATACCTACTGTAGTAGGACAACCTCAGAGATATTATATATAACATTTTATACAGTATTATATTGTTGGGTATACCTACTGTAGTAGGACAACCTCAGAGATATTATATATAACATTTTATACAGTATTATATTGTTGGGTATACCTACTGTAGTAGGACAACCTCAGAGATATTATATATATAACATTTTATACAGTATTATATTGTTGGGTATACCTACTAAAGTAGGACAACCTCAGAGGTATTATATATAACATTTTATACAGTATTATATTGTTGGGTATACCTACTAAAGTAGGACAACCTCAGAGATATTATATATATAACATTTTATACAGTATTATATTGTTGGGTATACCTACTGTAGTAGGACAACCTCAGAGATATTATATATATAACATTTTATACAGTATTATATTGTTGGGTATACCTACTGTAGTAGGACAACCTCAGAGATATTATATATATAAAATTTTATACAGTATTATATTGTTGGGTATACCTACTAAAGTAGGACAACCTCAGAGATATTATATATATAACATTTTATACAGTATTATATTGTTGGGTATACCTACTGTAGTAGGACAACCTCAGAGATATTATATATATAACATTTTATACAGTATTATATTGTTGGGTATACCTACTGTAGTAGGACAACCTCAGAGATATTATATATATAACATTTTATACAGTATTATATTGTTGGGTATACCTACTAGTAGGACAACCTCAGAGATATTATATATATAACATTTTATACAGTATTATATTGTTGGGTATACCTACTAAAGTAGGACAACCTCAGAGATATTATATATATAACATTTTATACAGTATTATATTGTTGGGTATACCTACTGTAGTAGGACAACCTCAGAGATATTATATATATAACATTTTATAGAGTATTATATTGTTGAGTATACCTACTGTAGTAGGACAACCTCAGAGATATTATATATAACATTTTATACAGTATTATATTGTTGGGTATACCTACTGTAGTAGGACAACCTCAGAGATATTATATATATAACATTTTATACAGTATTATATTGTTGGGTATACCTACTAAAGTAGGACAACCTCAGAGATATTATATATATAACATTTTATACAGTATTATATTGTTGGGTATACCTACTAAGTAGGACAACCTCAGAGATATTATATAATTTATAACAGTATTATATTGGTAGTATTATATTGTTGGGTATACCTACTAAAGTAGGACAACCTCAGAGATATTATATATAACATTTTATACAGTATTATATTGTTGGGTATACCTACTAAAGTAGGACAACCTCAGAGATATTATATATAACATTTTATACAGTATTATATTGTTGGGTATACCTACTGTAGTAGGACAACCTCAGAGATATTATATATAACATTTTATACAGTATTATATTGTGGGGTATACCTACTGTAGTAGGACAACCTCAGAGATATTATATATAACATTTTATACAGGATTATATTGTTGGGTATACCTACTCTAGTAAGGACAACCTCAGAGATATTATATATATAACATTTTATACAGTATTATATTGTGGGGTATACCTATTGTAGTAGGACAACCTCAGATATTATATATATAACATTTTATACAGTATTATATGTGGGATCCTTATTCCAAATCTGTAGGGGAATTACTCCTTCCCCAATATAGAAATATTCCTTCCATACACCAATGTTTCATCCCCAATATAGAAATATATTCCTTCCATACACCAATGTTTCATCCCCAATATAGAAATATTCTTTCCATACACCAATGTTTGATTAGAATAAGGGTTAGATACCCTTGTTTTTAATACCAAAAATAAACATGATTTTAAAGACGATAATTTAAGTTCTTTATTAATTAGAGTAAAAATTTTTTAATCCAAAAGATGTGTTTTAACAAATTGATAATTTCATCATTTTTAAAATTAGACTATCTTTTAAATCAAACTTTTTTTAAAGCTAATCATGTTACATTCTAATTGTGACTGTCACTCTGTCCCCGAGCGATGGTTTCCGGTTTTTGTGACCCTTATCTGACTAATTCTCATGTAGCATGACAATATTTGCTGACGTTCATCCTTATTCTGTTTTTGTATAAATGAGATCCTCTCATTGCATGCTGTCATTGATTTCAAATTTGATTAAAGAACTAATTCCTGCGAAAAACAAACAGAATAAAGGCTATGAAACTTTTTCAGTTTTCTAATTAAATTTTAATTGCATCAGATTTGAGGGCAAACAAAATTGAAATTCTATTATACTAATGTTAAAGACATCAATCTAATCTGCCGTGACATCATTAAAAAAAATGACCAACATGTCTTCCTTAATTTTATGACCCTAAAGAAAAAGTCAAGATATGAATCAATAAGTATATTTCTATCGAAAAAAATTGAGAAAATAATATGTGAATGTTTTTTGGAAACTGCGAGTGTAGAAAATTCATAAACCATACTACAGGAGTGATAACAATTAAGTAATGTACAACAGAAATTCATTTATAAGATTATCACTATGAAACACACCATCACCTACAACACCATCACCTACAACACCATCGTCAACAACACCATCACCTACAACACCATCGTCAACAACACCATCACCTACAACACCATCACCAACAACACCATCACCTACAACACCATCGTCAACAACACCATCACCTACAACACCATCACCTACAACACCATCGCCTACAACACCATCACCAACAACATCGCCTACAACATCATCGTCTACAACACCATCGCCTACAACACCATCACCTACATCACCAACAACACCATCGCCTACAACACCATCGCCTACAACACCATATCTTAAGGCACCATCACCTACAAATCCAACAAGTTTACACACACATCAAAATTTGAGCTTTGTCATTGATCGAGTTGGTTTTGAGACAAATTCAACATTGATATATATATCACAAGACTAACTCAATTTATCCCACCCTGAAATCAACATAACACTAAATCCATACATCAATTAGATTAAGATAATGTTATATAAACTAATGAACAAAATTAATGAAATCAATACAACATGCAGTTTGCAGCTAAATTTTGTTGATATATATTTCATTATCCTGGCATTGCTATCTGTCAGCTGTCTAGGGACTGTCTGATTTAGCTTGCCACTACCCTCAATAAAAAATAACTATTTCCGTTCTTACAATGAAAATGCAAATATTCCTTTCCATTTTAAACCTTTCTCTACATCAATTGACAGTTGCCATCCTTTCCCTGATTTTTTGTCCACATTACATATATTCTTTTTAATCTGTTTTTCAGAATGTAGTTCCACACTTTCCTCACCTTTAACTGTCTATGCATAAAAAATATTTAACTGAAAATGGAAAAAAAATGAAAGGACGCCTAATTCCATAATCTAATGTATAAAATGAGTAAAGAATTATCACAACATCCAACCCAAACACTGTCCAATAAAAGGTTCATACATGGACGCATGCGGACAACATACGAATCACCTGTAAAGGTATTCACACTATCATCCGTCCAAAAAGGTGGCGAATCTCCATCCTTAAAGTGTTTCCCTATTCACTCGTATCACATGTGTAGCACGAGATATTGTCAGGTAGACATGAAAGTGGAATGTTTTGCAGTGTACATAAATTTCCTAATTAAGGTCCCAATGGAATCAGAACAGTGAGCTCAGGAAGCAAGTGATTAGTCGTTAACCTCGTCTATGTTGGGAAACAAAGACTCACATTAAAACAAGATTGCATGTGACATGAGAATAGGACATATAGCTGACTTCCTTTCTATGGAATCTGGATCACTTTCTGTAAACCATCAGATTATTTCATCCTGTAATAAAATTGGGAACAATACAGATGCATTATCCCATACTGTCTCGATTCCGATATAGAAAATAGATAAAGATGGATCCTTTGAAACGATGCTAACAGGTTACAGGTATCATTATCGCTTTATCATTAGGCTACCTTTATATTCTGAACTGATAATTAATTTGATTTACTGACACAGTTCATGAGGATGGAAACATGACCTATATCCTATGGAATGTCCTGAATACTCTGAATTGATCTGTGCTTGTCTTTAGATCTGAACATATATGCTACAATAGTGACTGATGATCCCCACACTTCCTGTAATGATAGATTACCCCCACACGTCCTGTAATGATAGATGATCCCCCACACTTCCTTTAATGATAGATGACCCCCCACACTTCCTGTAATGATAAATGATCCCCCACACTTCCTGTAATGATAGATGATCCCCCACACTTCCTGTAATGATAAATGATCCCCCAAACTTCCTGTAATGATAGATGATCCCCCACACTTCCTGTAATGATAGATGATCCCCCACACTTCTTGTAATGACAGATGATCCCCCACACTTCCTGTAATGATAGATGACCCCCCCCACACACTTCCTGTAATGACTGATGATGACACCCCACACTTCCTGTAATGATAGATGATCCCCCACACTTCCTGTAATGATAGATGATCCCCCACACTTCCTGTAATGATAGATGATCCCCCACACTTCCTGTAATGATAAATGATCCCCACACTTCCTGTAATGATAAATGATCCCCCACACTTCCTGTAATGATAAATGATGATCCCCCACACTTCCTGTAATGATAAATGATCCCCCACACTTCCTGTAATGATAAATGATCCCCCACTCTTCCTGTAATGATAGATGACCCCCACCCCACACTTCTAGTAATGACTGATGATGACCCCCACCCCACACTTCTAGTAATGACTGATGATGACCCCCACCCCACACTTCTAGTAATGACTGATGATGACCCCCACCCCACAGTAATGACTGATGATGACCCCCATCCCACAGTAATGACTGATGATGACCCCCCATCCTACACTTCTAGTAATGACTGATGATGACCCCCATCCCACACTTCTAGTAATGACTGATGATGACCCCCATCCCACACTTCTAGTAATGACTGATGATGACCCCCACCCCACACTTCCTGTAATGACTGATGATGACCCCCACCCAACAGTAATGACTGATGATGACCCCCACCCCACGCTTCTAGTAATGACTGATGATGACCCCCATCCCACAGTAATGACTGATGATGACCCCCACCCCACACTTCTAGTAATGACTGATGATGACCCCCACCCCACACTTCTAGTAATGACTGATGATGACCCCCATCCCACAGTAATGACTGATGATGACCCCCACCCCACAGTAATGACTGATGATGACCCCCACCCCACACTTCCTGTAATGACTGATGATGACCCCCACCCCACACTCTGTAATGACTGATGATGACCCCCACCCCACGCTTCTAGTAATGACTGATGATGACCCCCACCCCACACTTCTAGTAATGACTGATGATGACCCCCACCCCACACTTCTAGTAATGACTGATGATGACCCCCACCCCACACTGTAATGACTGATGATGACCCCCATCCCCACACTTCTAGTAATGACTGATGATGACCCCCACCCCACTAGTAATGACTGATGATGACCCCCACCCCACAGTAATGACTGATGATGACCCCCATCCCACACTTCTAGTAATGACTGATGATGACCCCCATCCCACAGTAATGACTGATGATGACCCCCACCCCACAGTAATGACTGATGATGACCCCCATCCCACACTTCTAGTAATGACTGATGATGACCCCCATCCCACACTTCTAGTAATGACTGATGATGACCCCCACCCCACAGTAATGACTGATGATGACCCCCACCCCACAGTAATGACTGATGATGACCCCCACCCCACAGTAATGACTGATGATGACCCCCACCCCACAGTAATGACTGATGATGACCCCCATCCCACACTTCTAGTAATGACTGATGATGACCCCCATCCCACACTTCCTGTAATGACTGATGATGACCCCCACCCCACAGTAATGACTGATGATGACCCCCATCCCACACTTCTAGTAATGACTGATGATGACCCCCACCCCACAGTAATGACTGATGATGACCCCCACCCCACACTTCTAGTAATGACTGATGATGACCCCCACCCCACAGCAATGACTGATGATGACCCCCACCCCACAGTAATGACTGATGATGACCCCCACCCCACACTTCCTGTAATGACTGATGATGACCCCCATCCCACACTTCTAGTAATGACTGATGATGACCCCCTCCCCACAGTAATGACTGATGATGACCCCAACATTTCCTGTAGATGTTACAGTCAAGATGGCACTTGATAACATTTTACCAAAAATTTAACATCTATAAAAGTACGAAATGCAAATGTTCAAACTGAAATGTCAAGTACCTTTTTATGAAGGGTAATAAGAAATCTTATGACTTGTTGACATTAATGTGTGCACCCTTTCCCTTGTGCGATGATGATCTGACATTTTATAATTTTGCTTCACAAAAGATTCATTCCAGATTTCTACTTACGAGGAAAGGTAAAATGATATGTTGGCTCTCTGGTTATCAAAATCACTACCTAATTAATCATTTAAACAGTGGGAATATCAGACCACAATACTTGTATATGTGACTTGTAAGCAACAGATATAGTTACAGATTAATGTTTTCTACAAACACAAATAGGATGTTTGAGGGAACTGTTGACTAGACAACCAAACACGTCATTACACAGGTAGGCTTACAAACCACAATACAAAGGTAGGTAGTCTTACAAAACACAATACACAGGTAGGTAGTCTTACAAAACACAATACACAGGTAGTCTTACAAATCACAATACACAGGTAGGTAGTCTTACAAAACACAATACACAGGTAGTCTTACAAAACACAATACACAGGTAGTCTTACAAACACAATACACAGGTAGTCTTACAAAACACAATACACAGGTAGGTAGTCTTACAAAACACAATACACAGGTAGTCTTACAAAACACAATACACAGGTAGGTAGTCTTACAAAACACAATACACAGGTAGTCTTACAAAACAATACACAGGTAGTTTAATACATACACAATTTAACCCACACAGGTATATATAAACACACCAAAGTCTTACAATAAATACCGGATGTGTATTACAAACCATACACAGGTAGTGTAACAAAACCAATACACATAGAGTGTTACCCACATCCAATACAGGTAGCTCTTTAAAAACAATATACAAGGTAGTCTTACAAAACATACCACACAGGTAAGTTTACAAAACACATACACAGGTAGGTAGTATAAAAACACAATACACAGTAGTCTAAAAATCACACTACAAGTAGTCATACAAACCCACTACACAGGTGTATTAACAAACCACAATACACAGGTGTAGTCACAAACACAATACACAGGTAGAGTCTTACAAATCAAATACAGAGGAGTCTCTACAAAACATAATACACAGGTAGTCTTACAAACACAATACACAGGTAGCTCTATAAACACAATACACAGGTAGTCTACAAAACACAATACACACGGTAGTCTACAATCACAATACACAGGATAGTCTACAAACACCAATACAAGGTAGTATTAACAAACACAATACACAGGTATATCTTATAACCACAATACACAGGTATATCTTATAACCACAATACACAGGTATATCTTACAACACTCACACTCGCTTAAACCAATACACAGTATAGTTTACCAAGTACAATAAGGTATGCAACAAAGATCCCACACATGGTAGTCATGATAATGACCCTACCAGGTTATTACAAATATCAATACCATATCTTCAATGATATACCAATGCTTAATCTATAACACCAAACTCGTGATCTTGACAAAACACATAACTGGTATGTCTACAACAAATATAGGTGTTTAAACACCACACACTTAAAAGATAACCCTAGGCTAAATCACAACTCACCCAGTATCTATAACCATACAAGGTTAGTGTTACACACAATCCCAGCGTATACTATAACACATCACAGTATGATTATGGACAACCATACACCAGAGTATTATACAAACACTCACAGTATCACCACATCACCCGACTCGTAATAGATAACCCATAGGAGTTTCAAACCTAATGTTTACAAACATCCCAGTAGATAATACACCACAGTAAGTATTATGACCCCAACCCCAGTACCATGGAGTCATACAAACAATAACGACGTTACCCACCCCATAAGGATGTTCCACCAACATCTGTAGATATAACCATCACACTTCTTAAATACAAACCTAGCCATACAAGATAATAACCCCTATTCACACATATAAGTGAGATACCCCCATCACCCCAGTATGTGTACAACCAAACAATGTATGTCCACAAACAAATACGAGATGTCCCCTTCTCCATGAATCACATGAACCCACATCGTTAACAAATACACAACTCTAGTATGCAAATAGCAATCCACAAGTAATCATTATCCATACCACATTGGTCATCTACATACAGATGCCCTTGGATTTACAAATATAAATCTTAAGTTCAACAAACTCACGTACTTCAAACCTTAATACAAGGATATCATCAACCATACATTATGGTATACAATCTCTATAAATTCAGTATATAACATTACAAAGATATCTTATTTCACTACAGGCACGCTTAAAATATGCCTAGGTGGTTCAATCTACAATAATCATCTAATCAAGGATATCGATACAAACAATCCGTAAGAATCTAGACAAATTTCTAAAAAGTATCAATTTAGACACTAGTGACTGACAATCAAACAGGTACAACAGCAACAATACAAGGTAGTCTTTACAAACACAGATACCTCAGACCCTACAAGGAGTAGGTATACAAATACAATAACATGTAGTTTTACAAAAGATATACCATGGACCAAATTCATGGTCAAAATCTTAAAACATTTAATGATAACGTAGACAGATGTATTTAAAGATATAACTATTTACTAGATTTGGGCCTGTAGTAGTACCCTGTGTCAGTAACAATATATACCAAGGTACTAGATCCCATCTAAGATTTCAGAACCAAATTCATCGTAGCTAAATTAACATTCATAATTTACAATATAGTAGCTTAACTTAAAGGTAGATCAACACACAATAAAAAGTACTACCATCTATTGGCTGGCGCCCAAACCACCTGGGTAGTAGTAAAAACTTATCAAACATTTCACGGTACGTCTTAAACTGCACAAACACGATGTTCTTGAAACCAATATATAGTTTACAAACATTATACTCAGTATGATTACAAACAACATATAAAGATGGAGTACCTAAAACATCCCAATTAGACAAACCATCAAGGTGTCTTACAAACTCAGACACAGGTAAGATTTAAAACACAATAAAATAGTCCTTACTACCAGATTCACCAGAGGTTGTCTAAATTCACAATACAGAGGTAGACTTACAAAACACATAAAGGTATTTACAAAACACATAACGTAGTCCCTACTGACCACCAATACCCAGGTGGGTCTACAAAAAATACAAATACGTCCTTCTCAAACCACAATACACAGAATAGGTTATTATACAAAACAAATACACAGGTAGGTAGTTTAAAAAACACGAATACCCATCACGTATTTAGCCCACCACATACAGGCCTGGGGTTAAAAAAATAACACAGGTCGTTCCTACCAACAAGATGTCACGGACCAATGGTTACAAACACAAAACTTCTTACAAACACAGTACACGAGTAAGGTATAACAATCATTACACCAGGTTGGTCCCCACCCTCAGCCCCATAGGGTTAGAGTCTAAAATCAAAAACATCTGTTATTCCCTACAGAATTCCTACAGAGAGTTGCAAAACAATAACAGGTAGTCTAGACTATACAATTAAAACAAAGGTAGACGACGAAACGACAAACAGAGACGGACGTCGTACAGAACATCACCAAGCAGCTTACAACCGGACATCTACAGGTAGGTATAACAAACAAGTCACAGTAGTATACAAAAAAACAAACCAGTAGTTTTTTTTAAATCAAAACCAGTGGTGTTTAGACAATAAAATACACAGGTAGGTAGTTATACAAAACACAATACACAGGAAGGTAGTTATACAAAACACAATACACAGGTAGTCTTACAAAACACAATACACAGGTAGGTAGTTATACAAAACACAATACACAGGTAGGTAGTTATACAAAACACAATACACAGGTAGTCTTACAAAACAATACACAGGTAGTCATACAAAACACAATACACAGGTAGGTAGTTATACAAAACACAATACACAGGTAGTCTTACAAAGCAATACACAGGCAGGCTTACAAACCACAATACACAGGTAGTCTTACAAATCACAATACACAGGTAGTCATACAAAACACAATACACAGGTAGTCTTACAAATCACAATACACAGGTAGTCATACAAAACACAATACACAGGCAGGCTTACAAATCACAATACACAGGTAGTCATACAAAACACAATACACAGGTAGTCTTACAAATCACAATACACAGGTAGTCATACAAAACACAATACACAGGTAGGTAGTCTTACAAATCACAATACACAGGTAGTCTTACAAATCACAATACACAGGTAGTCTTACAAATCACAATACACAGGTAGGTAGTCATACAAAACACAATACACAGGTAGTCATACAAAACACAATACACAGGTAGTCTTACAAATCACAATACACCGGTAGTCTTACAAACCACAATACACCGGTAGTCTTACAAATCACAATACACAGGTAGTCATACAAAACACAATACACAGGTAGTCATACAAATCACAATACACAGGTAGGTAGTCATACAAAACACAATACACAGGTAGTCTTATAAATCACAATACACAGGTAGTCTTACAAATCATAATACACAGGTAGGTAGTCATACAAAACACAATACACAGGTAGGTAGTCATACAAAACACAATACACAGGTAGGTAGTCATACAAAACACAATACACAGGTAGGTAGTCATACAAAACACAATACACAGGTAGTCTTACAAATCACAATACACAGGTAGTCATACAAAACACAATACACAGGTAGTCTTACAAATCACAATACACAGGTAGTCTTACAAAACACAATACACAGGTAGGTAGTCTTACAAATCATATATTACCATCTATTATTAGTACATAAAGATATAAACCAATGGCCTCATATGTACAATGGTCGGAAAAAAATCCTTGAAAGACTTTTTTTAATATAACAGAGCTTGTTGAGGACAGGACTGAACTATAGGGAGATGTAATTTTGACAGTAGGAGTTTGGGCTGTATAAAGAATATCCCGTTGTCATAACAAATATCTATAGGCCAAAGGGTAACTGCCCGATCCTAAGACTTCAGTAAGAAAATCTTCATTCCCTTGAGCTTTATTATGACCTTAATGATTATTTAATACATATATATGTAGGATACTTAAAGATAAAATCTCAACAAATCAAACTTTAAAAGTACTTTTCCTATCTTTTCCATGGTACTAACATTTCCACCTTTGTGTACATCACTGTAAACATAACTTTGTATAACATTTCCACCTTTGTGTACGTCACTGTAAACATAACTTTGTACACCACACTAACATGTTTTGAATCACACTGACTATATTATAGTATTCAGCCTCCTCTAGCATTTTACCTCTCCAGTATATAGTTACCAATACATACATCATATAAGTATGATACCCTTGGAAAGCGAGTCGTGTGCCCCCAATGAGGACTGAACCAGCGACCCTCAGGTTACATTTTAACATGTAGACTGTCACCAGCGACCCTTGGGTTACAGTTTAACATGTAGACTGTCACCAGGGACGCTCAGGTTACATTTTAACATGTCACCAGCTACGCTCAGGTTACATTTTAACATGTAGACTGTCACCAGCGACCCTCGGGTTACATTTTAACATGTAGACTGTCACCAGCGACCCTCAGGTTACATTTTAACATGTAGACTGTCACCAGCGACCCTCGTGTTATATTTTAACATGTAGACTGTCACCAGCGACGCTTGGGTTACATTTTAACATGTAGACTGTCACCAGCGACCCTCGGGTTACATTTTAACATGCACACTGTCACCAGCAACCCTCGGGTTACATTTTAACATGTAGACTGTCACCAGTGACCCTCGGGTTACATTTTAACATGTAGACTGTCACCAGCGATGCTTGGGTTACATTTTAACATGTAGACTGTCACCAGCGACCCTCGGGTTACATTTTAACATGCAGACTGTCACCAGCTGTAATCTAGTATTATATTACTAGGACCACTGGACGGGTCAGCAAGGACACAATTAACAAGTACAAACTGGACACTATACATACAAGGGACACAGATGTTATGGGTTTAGGAGGGCTGATTGATATGTTATGAGCCTCGTTTGGAAGGAGGTACTCAAGGATGTTCTTTTTAAGTTCTACTATTCTCTGACTATATAGGGCCATGTACACAAGGACTGGTCTCATTTGGTTAGTTTATATCGACGAGGTAGCACTCAAAAGTAAACAAGACAAGCGGCTTTTGCAAAATGGACCAAATTGGTTAGGGTTAGAGTTAGGGTGAAAGTGTCTGTCATTGCCATGGCTGCCATTCACGATTGTGGCTTTAAATTTATTGAGCATCCGCCTTATTCACCAGATCTCGCCCTCCCATTTAATGTTAAAATTAAGCACGACCAGCATCACTCTAATATGCTCGAAATTCAGCAATACAGAGCAGAAACTTACGGTAAATGAGCACCTCAAAACAAAGTGCTACATATATGATGCCTGCTTTTTGCACGACACGAAAAAACTGACAGTGTACTAAGTGTTGCTTGAAGAAGAGATACCACGAAAAACTGACAGTGTACTAAGTGTTGCTTGAAGAAGAGATACCACGAAAAACTGACAGTGTACTAAGTGTTGCTTGAAGAAGAGATACCACGAAAAACTGACAGTGTACTAAGTGTTGCTTGAAGAAGAGATACCACGAAAAACTGACAGTGTACTAAGTGTTGCTTGAAGAAGATATACCACGAAAAACTGACAATGTAATAAGTGTTGCTTGAAGAAGATATACCAATTTAAAGATTCATTTCCATGCATTGACTTCAATTGATTTTGATAAAAAAAAATTGAGTTTTATCACATAACTGGCGATCATAATCCCTTAAGGAATGAAGGCACTATAGAGTGATGACAAACTTTTGTGTTTTGTACATACACATACTTAGGAACACAATGGAGGAAGAGGAAACCTAGAGTCCACCCAGTTTCACTACATGACATCAAGTGTCTGTAGATAAAAAATATAACCCCAGAGTTGAATATAAGCCATATATTCTCATTGATATAGGTTATGTGATAAACAGAATCTTACACTCATGACTGTGACATAATAAACTCCTTTAGTAACTTTATATGTCACTTGCCTAAAGGCTTATTAAACAAATTTGTCAATGAGTTACATATGACACATCCACTCATGTAAGATCCTTTAATCATACCTTATATTTAACAACCTAGCCGTATCAAGATATTTGTAGACTATAAAATACATTCCTCAACCAATATACACGATACGCCTTAAGTAATTCATGTCCAAGACTCCGCTAAGTTCTAATGGCATTACAACTCAATCAAAGGGCAACAACAAACTTTAAAAACTTCATTTTGAGAAATTCAACATGTTATTTAAAAAGCCAAATACCAAATTTCAGCACATTATCTGAAGGTATGAGAAATAAGAAGGGAAAGCACCTCAGGAGTGATAATGACAGACACACACTTCAGGAGTGAGAGTGACAGACACACACCTCAGGAGTGAGAGTGACAGACACACACCTCAGGAGTGATAATGACAGACACACACCTCAGAAATGAGAGTGACAGACACACCTCAGGAGTGAGAGTAACAGCCACACCTCAGGAGTGAGAGTGACAGACACACATCTCAGGAGTGAGAGTGAGAGACACACACCTCAGGAGCGAAAGTGAGAGACACACACCTCAGGAGTGAGAGTGAGAGACACACCTCAGGAGTAAGAGTGACAGACACACACCCCAGGAGTGAGAGTGACAGACACACACCTCAGGAGTGAGAGTAACAGCCACACCTCAGGAGTGAGAGTGCCAGACACACATCTCAGGAGTGAGAGTGACAGCCACACCTCAGGAGTGAGAGTGACAGCCACACCTTAGGAGTAAGAGTGACAGACACACACCTCAGGAGTGAGAGTGACAGACACACACCTCAGGAGTGAGAGTGACAGACACACACCTCAGGAGTGAGAGTGACAGACACACCTCAGGAGTCAGAATGACAGACACACACATCAGGAGTGAGAGTGACAGACACACACCTCAGGAGCGAAAGTGAGAGACACACACCTCAGGAGTGAGAGTGAGAGACACACCTCAGGAGTAAGAGTGACAGACACACACCCCAGGAGTGAGAGTGACAGACACACACCTCAGGAGTGAGAGTAACAGCCACACCTCAGGAGTGAGAGTGACAGACACACATCTCAGGAGTGAGAGTGACAGCCACACCTCAGGAGTGAGAGTGACAGCCACACCTCAGGAGTAAGAGTAACAGACACACACCTCAGGAGTGAGAGTGACAGACACACACCTCAGGAGTAAGAGTGACAGACACACCTCAGGAGTCAGAATGACAGACACACACATCAGGAGTGAGAGTGACAGACACACACCTCAGGAGCGAAAGTGAGAGACACACACCTCAGGAGTGAGAGTGAGACACACACCTCAGGAGTAAGAGTGACAGACACACACCCCAGGAGTGAGAGTGACAGACACACACCTCAGGAGTGAGAGTAACAGCCACACCTCAGGAGTGAGAGTGACAGACACACATCTCAGGAGTGAGAGTGACAGCCACACCTCAGGAGTGAGAGTGACAGCCACACCTCAGGAGTAAGAGTGACAGACACACACCTCAGGAGTGAGAGTGACAGACACACACCTCAGGAGTGAGAGTGACAGACACACACCTCAGGAGTGAGAGTGACAGACACACACCTCAGGAGTGAGAGTGACAGACACACACCTCAGGAGTGAGAGTAACAGCCACACCTCAGGAGTAAGAGTGACAGACACACATCTCAGGAGTGAGAGTGACAGACACACACCTCAGGAAAGAGAGTAACAGCCACACCTCAGGAGTGAGAGTGACAGACACACACCTCAAGAGTGAGAGTGACAGACACACATTTCAGGAGTGAGAGTGACAGACACACCTCAGGATTGAGAGTGACAGCCACACCTCAGGAGTGAGAGTGACAGACACACACCTCAGGAGTGAGAGTGACAGACACACACCTCAGGAGTGAGAGTGACAGACACACACCTCAGGAGTGAGAGTGACAGACACACACCTCAGGAGTGAGAGTGACAGACACACACCTCAGGAGTGAGAGTGACAGACACACACCTCAGGAGTGAGAGTGACAGACACACCTCAGGAGTGAGAGTGACAGACACACACTTCGGGAGTGAGAGTGACAGACACACACCTCGGGAGTGAGAGTGACAGACACACATTTCAGGAGTGAGAGTGACAGACACACACCTCAGGAGTGAGAGTGACAGACACACATCTCAGGAGTGAGAGTGACAGACACACACCTCAGGAGTGAGAGCCTTTCCAGTTTTACCATCCCTCAACTAAAATTGAATCCATTCACACAAATAGGTCCTTATTGTCTATAATGGTTACAACATATGGTCCCATCCAAATAGTCACATACTCAGTATGATCATCCTGTTTTATGGATGGAACAGGAACCCCTAGAGGCATGTATATGGAAAAAATATCTAAGGATTCCATGACTTTACAGGTATGTAAGGTCTGAAATCATGTCTCATAAAACATGTATATGAAATTGTTAAGAGTTAAGACATCAAAGTTGTTTTATTGTAATCCATCAAATCTGGATTTGTAGATATCGGTTTGTTCTTCCCTTGTAAAGAGAATTGATATCCTGATAACTCCCCATTATCATATAATCACCACTGACACAATACCAGGTATCACCTCTATATTGGTATACCAATCAACTGATCCCTACTGCTTTGTATCGACAGTGTGACATCTGGGGGATTAAATCAGACAGAAATAGAGAATATGAAATATCATCAAAAATGTCCATCTATCATTCCCAAATACAACAGATTTGGACGGAGTGCTTTCTACAAGCAGTTCCCAGGGGAGACTAAGCCGATACTCAATCACCCAGCCACTCTGACCAATCGTGTCAGTACAAGGTGTTTCCTAAGAAAACCTCAACAGCCATGTATGTGAGAATCACTGTCATTACCTATCTATCAGCTTTATCCAACAAAGTAGTTAGGACATAGGAGTCACCAGTATAAAATAAAATCAGCATGTTTCAAGAAAAGTTTCATTATCACCAGCATTATCGTAGAAACAAGGAGCCGCAAAGCTTGGCATTATCCCCCGCGCCCCGCAGATGGTATGAAAACCCAAATACATGTATATATCAAGCTCAAAGTAACAGTTATTAAGGAAACAGTAATTTGGTATTTTTGATTAAGTCTCCATGGTGACAGAAAAAATACCAAAAATGGAAGGTCCGCAATAGCAAAAGGCACAACTAGTCTGATATATTCAGAAAGTTACAAGCAGCTGCGTTGAACAGTTTTGGAGTTATAGCCCAGAAACAAAAGGAAACAGTAATTTGATATTTTTGATTAAGTTTCCATGGTGACAGAAAAAATACCGAAAATGGAAGGTCCTCAATAGCAAAAGGCACAACTAGGGCACTAGTCTGATATATACAGAAATTTTCAAGGAGCTGCGTCGAACGGTTTTTGAGTTATAGCCCGGAAACAAAAGGAAACAGTAATTTGGTATTTTTGATGAAGTTTCCATGGTGACAGAAAAAAAACCGAAAATGGAAGGTCTTCAATAGAAAAAGGCACAACTAGGGCACTAGTCTGATATATACAGAAATTTTCAAGGAGCTGCGTTGAACGGTTATGGAGTTATAGCCCTGGAAAAGAATCTGGGACGGACACACGGACGGACGGACGGACGGACGGAGCCCAATTTAATATCCCCCGCAAACACGTTTCGCTGGGGATAATAAGAACGTATAGATTCAGTGGCAGTAGTTCTTACCAGATTATCTCTAACTATAGCATTTAAGTCAACTGTATATGTGGTTTTTAATTTCAATGTTAGAGGACCAGTCCCTATATATGTTTTCACGAGAACTGCTATACTTGTCAAATGTGTCAAAACTATTACAGGAATGGAAGTAGACATCATATGGACAACATGGCAATGTCTGATGTCAGTCATTGACTTGTACATTAGACAACATGGCATTGTCTGATGTCACAGTCATTAAATTATACATTAGACAACATGGCAATGTCTGATGTCACAGTTATTGACTTGTACATTAGACAACATGGCAATGTCTGATGTCACAGTCATAACAACTTGTTTATTAGACAACATGGCAATATCTGATGTCAGTCATTGACTTGTACATTAGACAACATGTCAATGTGTGATGTCAGTCATTAAATTATCCGTAAGACAACATGTCAATGTCTGATGTCAGTTATTGACTTGTACATTAGACAACATGGCAATGTCTGATGTCAGTCATTGACTTGTACATTAGACAACATGGCAATGTCTGATGTCAGTCAATAACTTGTACATTAGACAACATGGCAATGTGTGATGTCAGTCATTGACTTGTACATTAGACAACATGGCAATGTCTGATGTCAGTCATTAACTTGTACATTAGACAACATGGCAATGTCTGATGTCACAGTCATTAAATTATACATTAGACAACATGGCAATGTCTGATGTCAGTCATTGACTTGTACATTAGACAACATGGCAATGTCTGATGTCAGTCAATAACTTGTACATTAGACAACATGGCAATGACTGATGTCAGTCATTAACTTGTACATTAGACAACATGGCAATGTCTGATGTCAGTTATTGACTTGTACATTAGACAACATGGCAATGTCTGATGTCAGTTATTGACTTGTACATTAGACAACATGGCAATGTCTGATGTCAGTCAATAACTTGTACATTAGACAACATGGCAATGACTGATGTCAGTCATTAAATTATACATTAGACAACATGGCAATGTCTGATGTCAGTTATTGACTTGTACATTAGACAACATGGCAATGTCTGATGTCAGTTATTGACTTGTACATTAGACAACATGGCAATGTCTGATGTCAGTTATTGACTTGTACATTAGACAACATGGCAATGTGTGATGTCAGTTATTGACTTGTACATTAGACAACATGGCAATGTCTGATGTCAGTTATTGACTTGTACATTAGACAACATGGCAATGTGTGATGTCAGTCATTGACTTGTACATTAGACAACATGGCAATGTCTGATGTCAGTTATTGACTTGTACATTAGACAACATGGCAATGTCTGATGTCAGTCATTAACTTGTACATTAGACAACATGGCAATGTCTGATGTCAGTCAATAACTTGTACATTAGACAACATGGCGATGTCTGATGTCAGTCATTAAATTATCCGTAAGACAACATGTCAATGTGTGATGTCAGTCATTAACTTGTACATTAGACAACATGGCAATGTCTGATGTCAGTTATTGACTTGTACATTAGACAACATGGCAATGTCTGATGTCAGTCATTAACTTGTACATTAGACAACATGGCAATGTCTGATGTCAGTCATTAACTTGTACATTAGACAACATGGCAATATCTGATGTCAGTCATAACAACTTGTACATTAGACAACATGGCAATGTCTGATGTCACAGTCATAACAACTTGTACATTAGACAACATGGCAATGTCTGATGTCAGTCATTAAATTATAAGTAAGACAACATGTCAATGTGTGATGTCAAAGTCATAACAACTTGTACATTTGACAACATGGCAATGTCTGATGTCACAATCATTGACTTGTACATTGTACATGTAAATTCAGAATAGGTCTTTTAAACATAGGCAACGGTCGAGATCAAGATCAGTACGTTTTGGTTTCCTTAATAGTGAACTACAAATGTTTATATACAATGGGTATATGCACTTAAACTTTACTAATCTCATTTGCACACTAACTCTCTCTAATATATACAAATTCTGCCTTGTAACACCTCCAAATAATAAGTTGCGTACTTGTATTAATACTGGATCAACTAATTGTACTTAGAGTGGCTACACGTATTACTTATACCCCTGTTAAATACCAACTAATTGCAATTGATTTAATCCTATAAGATCAACATTTAGAAATATTGCTATTAGTATTACAAGGCTTATTACATAAATAAAAAATATAAGATCAAAATGGAGGTATGACATATGAAGGTATTTAACCAGGCTATCTTGTGAAGTGATAATTGAGAGGTAGAGTGTTACAGGACACAACCATCTTATCAGGTGATAATCAGTCACTGTGTTGTTCACTACATGTGACAATAAAACTCAAATCAATTTGTAACTACTTTTAAAATGCCATCAAATGTAAGAATAAGAAAAGATTAACTTTCCTAATGGTGCAACATTGCAAAAATAAACAAGAGGCCCAATGGGCCTGTATCGCTCACCTGGATCTGTAGCAACTTTGGAGTTGATTTAGGTTATTTCTGCAGATAATATGCTGATAACCACTTTATTCAAATATTAGCGTAGGCCAGGTTTATTCATGTCAATACATTTTCTGGTCCTTCATTCCTGTATACAACTGGTTTAATAGCAGGTCTCTTTGCTATCGAGAAATCCTTGTTTGAAGAATTTAGCCTATTTGACCTAGGTGAGCTTGAATGAAGGTCAAGGTAATTCATTTAAACAAACTTGATAGCCCATTACCCCAGTATGCTACAGGCCTAATATCATGTCCCCGGGCATCTTGGTTGTTGTGGAGAAGTCATATGAAGATTTTAGCCTAGTTGACACATGTGACCTTGAATGAAGATACCATCATCAGTACAAAGCTCACTTCACATTGTATATCACTATACCTCACATTGTATATCACTATACCTCACATTGTATATCACTATACCTCACATTTTATATCACTATACCTCACATTGTATATCACTATACCTCACACTAGAATTAGGGGGCCAGTTCACCATCGGTACAAAGCTCACCTCACATTGTATATCACTATACCTCACATTGTATATCACTATACCTCACATTGTATATCACTATACCTCACAATGTATATCAATATACCTCACATTGTATATCACTATACCTCACATTGTTTATCACTATACCTCACATTGTATATCACTATACCTCACACTAGAATTAGGGGGCCAGTTCTCCATCGGTACAAAGCTCACCTCACATTGTATATCACTATACCTCACATTGTATATCACTATACCTCACATTGTATATCACTATACCTCACATTGTATATCACTATACCTCACACTAGAATTAGGGGGTGGGTTCACCATCGGTACAAAGCTCGCCTCACATTGTATATCACTATACCTCACACTAGAATTAGGGGGCCAGTTCACCATCAGTACAAAGCTCACCTCACACTGTATATCACTATACCTCACACTGTATATCACTATACCTCACATTGTATATCACTATACCTCATATTGTATATCACTATACCTCACACTAGAATTAGGGGGCCAGTTCACCATCAGTACAAAGCTCACCTCACACTGTATATCACTATACCTCACATTGTAAATCACTATACCTCACATTGTATATCACTATACCTCACATTGTATATCACTATACCTCACATTGTATATCACATTAGAATAAGGGGGCGAGTTCACCAACTGAAATTGATGTTACATTTAACATTTACTGATATCTTAACAGAAATATATTCATGATATTTAAATGTAATAAGACAGACATAGTTAAAATTAGGATTTGCATTGTAGAAAGCAATGAAATTATCATTATTATGAAACCTATCTGACTCCGGATAGCAACAGCTAACTCCCACAGCAACCTTGAAACTAAATGTTAGAACTCCAATAATTAGGTAGAAAAGTACAGTTATGAAGGAGTTTACTCATGTCTTTCAACACTTGCACCAAATACTTAACATTTCAAATCCAACACAGATGTGACGACATAAGCTCCCCTTCTCCTGGAATTGCGAACTAAAGATGAAGGCTTTAAATTCACAAATTGTGAGGACAATGTATTATTTGTATCGCTGATACAGATTCCTACTGGTGTCTGTCACTTGTATTGATAAACCTAGAATAGATACATGACTTTAAGACTGGAAACATTACAAATGCCATTATTTCATTAAGCACTGAATTCTAGCAGAATGTATCCTATTATTGCACATTAACACAAAGACAGAACAAGCCAAATCAATCTGTAATATGACATAAATACAGGATACATCTGGAAGACTAATATCCCTCTGATGACTGTAGCATACTGTGATGAGTACTGGTCAACTGACCCCTTTGGGAGCCCCATTGAGGCTCAAAATGATTAAATGTGACATTGCTGGAAAGGGGACATTAGCTATTACCAGCAGACGTAGCAATATCAATTAGATCATTTAATTTATGATGTTACATATGGTCTTAAAATGTGTCCCAAAATGTTAAAATTTAGAAAACAAAAAACACCATGCAGATAAATCTTTTCAATAGTTGCCTAAATTCTACCCCACCTGAAATTGAAATACCTTGGCCATTGAAAGTGATATTTATAACATTTTCGAAAAAATGTCTCATTTTAGAATAAGATCTGTTGGGGATGGAATTTGGATTTTCAATATCTCAGAAGTACTTGTGGTGTTCTAATGTACAGATCAATAATGTACAGATAAATAACGTACAGATCAATAATGTACAGATCAATAACGTACAGATCAATAATAACATACAGATCAATAATGTACAGATCAATAACATACAGATCAATAATGTACAGATCAATAAAATACAGATCAATAATGTACAGATCAATAATGTACAGATCAATAATGTACAGATCAATAACGTACAGATCAATAATGTACAGATCAATAACATACAGATCAATAATGTACAGATCAATAACATACAGATCAATAATGTACAGATCAATAACGTACAGATCAATAATGTACAGATCAATAATGTATAGATCAATAACGTACAGATCAATAATGTACAGATCAATAACATACAGATCAATAATGTACAGATCAATAACATACAGATCAATAATGTACAGATCAATAAAATACAGATCAATAAACAACAATCGATATGATTTCTCCTCATGCTGCTCCACCTTTATCCTAATACAGACATGTTTTGTAATAATCATACAAATATATCCTAATACAGACATGTTTTGTAATGTTCATACAATTATCAGATTTCCTTCATTTAGTACATTACTGTAAACATCAAAACACATCAGTACTGTTTGAACATCAAAATATTTATAAATCCTTCGCTCATATATTTTCTGAAGTATTTTGGTGGTATAACCCTGTCAGGTATTACATTCTCAGTTAGGTGTGACTGGGGATAAAAGTTAGTTTAGGTAAAATGTTGGACTAGTTAGGTGTGACTGTGACCTGTGACCTTGAAAAGAAGTCAAGGTCATTTATTTGTTCGAGGCACTTCCTTTCAGCATGTTACTGGCCCAATATGATGACCCTATACATCTTGGTTATTGAGAAGAATTTGTTTAAAGGAAATATTGACACCTCACAGATATATGAGGGATGCTGCTCAATATGGTATAACCTCTCTTTCCCTTGCTTAAAACATTGAGTAAAAAATCCCTTAGGAGTGACCTTGAGTGGAAGACATCAGCAACCTATAGTTACAGTACAACTATATATTTCATTTTACTGAAAGTATTTTGTACTGATATGACCTTTGGGTGAAGGTCAAATTGACTATATGATTTCAAATGATGTACATACTGCTTCGATGTGATTAGGCTATATCTCAAAATTCATCAAAATATCTGTAATATTTCAAAAGTAAGTACCAGAAATGATTGTATCAAACAATTGTGCACATATTATTTGGCCTTTGACCTAGAAGAGGTCAAGGTCACAAACAGTATACCTGAAGATAAAAAGGTAAGACATATCAATTTAACAGAATACTTGCTACATTCTTATCCTTTTTAAAAATAATGACAGATAATTTTGAATGCTTAATTAAATTATTCAAACTTTGCAGTATTTAAGTGGTACCTACTGAAAACAAACATATCTGTAATTTAATATTAGATGATAAAGTAATAGGTTCAGGGGGTTACTCTCTATATAACCTGGTATAAAGTATATATTCAGTAGTATATAAAGTAAAATAACTGAGTTTTATGCATGTGACCTCTACATCAACCTGTCAGGTCAGTTCCCATCTGTCGGGTCAGTTCCCACCTGTCAGGTCAGTTCCCATCTGTAGGGTCAGTTCCCACCTGTCGGGTCAGTTCCCACCTGTCGGGTCAGTTCCCATCTGTCGGGTCAGTTCCCACCTGTCGGGTCAGTTCCCATCTGTCGGGTCAGTTCTCACCTGTCGGGTGGTCAGTTCCCATCTGTCGGGTCAGTTCCCACCTGTCGGGTCAGTTCCCACCTGCCGGGTCAGTTCCCACCTGTCGGGTCAGTTCCCACCTGTCGGGTCAGTTCCCACCTGTCGGGTCAGTTCCCACCTGTCGGGTCAGTTCTCACCTGTCGGGTAAGTCCCCACCTGTCGGGTCAGTTCCCATCTGCCAGGTCAGTTCCCACCTGTCGGGTCAGTTCCCACCTGTTGGGTCAGTTCCCACCTGTCAGGTCAGTTCCCACCTGTTCGGTCAGTTCCCACCTGTCGGGTGGTCAGTTCCCACCTGTCGGGTGGTCAGTTCCCACCTGTCGGGTCAGTTCCCACCTGTCGGGTCAGTTCCCACCTGTCGGGTCAGTTTCCACCTGTCGGGTCAGTTCCCACCTGTCGGGTCAGTTCTCACCTGTCGGGTGGTCAGTTCCCACCTGTCAATACAGCAGTTGTTTTTTCTTACTTTCAGTGCTGTTTCTGACCTTATATCAATATCACACTTACACCAATGACCTGTGAGCATGGTTTTATAGTCTGGATGAATCTTAAATAACATGTTCAAATAGTCATAAAAAAGCTTTAAATATTGTTCATTTAAGGAAGCCTTTCTACATACAAGCTTTTGTTGTAGCTGATTTACATTGCTAAAACCTAACTCAAGCAATAATTTTCTATCAGTGTCAACTGACAACCAAACCACAGCCCTGTAGGTCTAACATACTGACAACCAAACCACAGCCCTGTATGTCTAATATACTGACAACCAAACCACAGCCCTGTAGGTCTAATATACTGACAACCAAACCACAGCCCTGTATGTCTAATATACTGACAACCATATCACAGCCCTGTATGTTTAACATACAGACAACCAAACCACAGCCCTGTAGGTCTAACATACTGACAACCAAACCACAGCCCTGTATGTCTAATATACTGACAACCAAACCACAGCCCTGTAGGTCTAACATACTGACAACCAAACCACAGCCCTGTAGGTCTAACATACTGACAACCAAACCACAGCCCTGTAGGTCTAATATACTGACAACCAAACCACAGCCCTGTAGGTCTAACATACTGACAACCAAACCACAGCCTTGTAGGTCTAACATACTGACAACCAAACCACAACCCTGTAGGTCTAACATACTGACAACCAAACCACAACCTTGTAGGTCTAACATACTGACAACCAAACCACAACCCTGTAGGTCTAACATACTGACAACCAAACCACAGCCCTGTAGGTCTAATATACTGACAACCAAACCACAGCCCTGTAGGTCTAATATACTGACAACCAAACCACAACCCTGTATGTCTAACATACTGACAACCAAACCACAGCCCTGTAGGTCTAAATACTGACAACCAAACCACAGCCCTGTATGTCTAATATACTGACAACCAAATCACAGCCCTGTAGGTCTAATATACTGACAACCAAACCACAGCCCTGTAGGTCTAATATACTGACAACCAAACCACAGCCCTGTAGGTCTAATATACTGACAACCAAACCACAGCCCTGTATGTCTAACATACTGACAACCAAACCACAGCCTTGTAGGTCTAACATACTGACAACCAAACCACAACCCTGTATGTCTAATATACTGACAACCAAACCACAGCCTTGTAGGTCTAACATACTGACAACCAAACCACAACCCTGTAGGTCTAACATACTGACAACCAAACCACAACCCTGTGGGTCTAACATACTGACAACCAAACCACAGCCCTGTAGGTCAAACATACTGACAACCAAACCAGTCAGCCCTGTATGTCTAACATACTGACAACCAAACCACAGCCCTGTAGGTCTAACATACTGACAACCAAACCACAACCCTGTAGGTCTAACATACTGACAACCAAACCAGTCAGCCCTGTATGTCTAACATACTGACAACCAAACCACAGCCCTGTAGGTCTAACATACTGACAACCAAACCACAGCCCTGTAGGTCAGTTACCTTTATTGCAGCAGAATACTATGTTCCATTCAATGTATTATAATTAAGATTCTGTTTACATGGGGTTGGGTCACTCTCATGCGATACCCAGATTATCTTCAGGTCATACCTAGGACATTGATTGATGCACTTTTTCTATGTCAATCAAGGATGATGACCAATGATATTTCCTGTGAGATCCTATCTACATTAAGACTTGACCTTAGCCTTCATCAACCTCTATATCACCAGTGTTGTTAATTTGTTTATAGCAGTCAACATCTATTGATGTTAGCTTTTCTACTAATGGTCATTTAGGCTTCAATACAGTGTTAAAGTACATTTAGGCTTCAATACAATGTTAAAGTAGAGTTTTGACCACACTGGGACACCACATTGGGGAACCACACTGGGGCACAACATGGGGGCACCACACTGGGGCACAACATTGGGGCACCATATTGGGGCACCACACTGTGGCACAACACGGGGGCACCACACTGGGGCACCACACTGGGGCACAACACTGGGACACCACATTGGGGAACCACACTGTGGCACAACACGGGGGCACCACATTGGGGCACAACATTGGGGCACCACACTGGGGTACAACATCAATGTTACAGTAGAGGGAAATCAGACTGGGGACCACACTGGGGCACCACACTGGGGGCACCACACTTGGGCACCACACTTGGGCACCACACTTGGGCACTGGGGTACCACACTGGGGCAAAAAGTTAGTGTTACAGTACAGGGGAATCAGACTGTAGTACCACACTTTGGTACAACATCAGTTTGTACAGTACAGGGAAATCAGACTGTAGTACCACACTTTGGTACAACATCAGTTTGTACAGTACAGGGAAATCAGACTGTAGTACCACACTTTGGCACAACATCAGTTTGTACAGTACAGGGAAATCAGACTGTAGTACCACACTTTGGTACAACATCAGTTTGTACAGTACAGGGAAATCAGACTGTAGTACCACACTTTGGTACAACATCAGTTTGTACAGTACAGGGAAATCAGACTGTAGTACCACACTTTGGTACAACATCAGTGTGTACAGTACAGGGAAATCAGACTGTAGTATCACACTTTGGTACAACATCAGTGTGTACAGTACAGGGAAATCAGACTGTAGTACCACACTTTGGTACAACATCAGTGTGTACAGTACAGGGAAATCAGACTGTAGTACCACACTTTGGTACAACATCAGTGTGTACAGTACAGGGAAATCAGACTGTAGTACCACACTTTGGTACAACATCAGTTTGTACAGTACAGGGAAATCAGACTGTAGTATCACACTTTGGTACAACATCAGTGTGTACAGTACAGGGAAATCAGACTGTAGTACCACACTTTGGTACAACATCAGTGTGTACAGTACAGGGAAATCAGACTGTAGTACCACACTTTGGTACAACATCAGTGTGTACAGTACAGGGAAATCAGACTGTAGTACCACACTTTGGTACAACATCAGTGTTACAGTACATTGGACATCACATGGGAAAAAACATTTTCAACAGATAAAATACTATTTCTGGAAGGTATAATGACTGGTATTGTTAAAACATGGAAGAAAACCCACTCCTAGGAAAATCAAACAAAATATTTACTCACTGAAACGATTCTTATTCTGAGTTAAACAGCCTGCATTCCAGTAGTCTGAAGGTCGTACAAGGTGAGTGACCGCTGTCCAGGTGTTCAAATAAATTGACACCTTTTCTACTTTATGTACATGGGTAGCACTACAAGGTTGTTTGTCTACCATTAAATATCAATTAGAGGCCTGGTACTTTGTACACAATATAAACACCTGTATCTTATTATGGAGGAGAAACCATGAGTGCCACATCAAGTTTAGATTCTTTACAGGCTAATTAACCAATGTTTGTTTTTTGTAGATATTGGCCTGTTGTCAGGTACATGCATGGATGACCAATATGTCAAGCAGAGGTTGTATTTGAAGAGTGGGCTGACATCCTCATTTGGTCTCATTTGATGAACACATGAAATTGCTCTGTAGAAAACAAGGACAGTGGAGATTTAAAGTGATTTTACTGATTATATAAGTGTGTGACAGCTGGAGAGGTATTGGAGGTAACAGGATGGTCAAACAATTAGTATCAATAGTTTTATAGTGTTAACAGGATGGTCAAACAATTAGTATCAATATAGCTTGATAGTGTTAACAGGATGGTCAAACAATTGGTATCAATAGCTTTATAGTGTTAACAGGATGGTCAAACAATTAGTATCAATAGTGTTATAGTGTTAACAGGATGGTCAAACAATTAGTATTAATAGTTTTATAGTGTTAACAGGATGGTCAAACAATTAGTATTAATAGTTTTATAGTGTTAACAGGATGGTCAAACAATTAGTATCAATAGCTTTATAGTGTTAACAGGATGGTCAAACAATTAGTATCAATAGTTTTATAGTGTTAACAGGATGGTCAAACAATTAGTATTAATAGTTTTATAGTGTTAACAGGATGGTCAAACAATTAGTATCAATAGTTTTATAGTGTTAACAGGATGGTCAAACAATTAGTATTAATAGTTTTATAGTGTTAACAGGATGGTCAAACAATTAGTATCAATAGCTTTATAGTGTTAGGTTAAGATTGTCAACTATAAAGACAGCATTACTTATTTTCTTCATCCACGGAAATCTGGGAACATCAATAACTAGTAGACAGAGATAAAAGATATAAGTGTGATCCACTAAATTATAGATATCACATATAAGTTATCAGCTTGTAAGAAAATTGAATCATTGTCATTGTCTAATGTATCTAGAAATAGAAACGTCGCTGTACCGAGGATTGGTGTGATCTGGGCCTGGCTAATTGGCCATCACTGATTGGTTAGTAGCTATTGGTGTGATCTGGACCTGGCTAATTGGCCATCACTGATTGGTCAGTAGCTTTGTCCATTTATCCTCCTTCCTCTGGCCAGTAGACAGACATTAGGAGGAGGTTAAAATATACATTTATAATTGGTTCCTGTTTGGAGGAGAGAAGAGAGACTGAAACAAGATTGTTATACCTTGTTGAAAGACATATGAGAGGGCAAGATAAAACATACTTCAACATTGTGTAACTATGTACAGGATGGAAGATAGACTATATGATTTGTAATCCTTTATTATCATATAAGGGCTATTTACCACACAAAAGTGCAAGTGTCATTCAAAACCTTTGATTTTAGATATGTCCACCATCCTACATTTCATCCCACTCAGAGTCCCAATCTCCGACTCTTCAAAGGTGAATGAAACCAATTAATATATAACTCACATCGTAGTAAAGAAAGCTTTAACAAGAGGCCCAAGTAGCCTGTATTGCTTGGATTAAATTATTTTGATATACAGAGCAACCCGCTTATTTGCATAGCCCTTTTTCCATGACAAAATATGCAAATAACCGGAGTATTCGTATAGGCGGAGTTGGGTTTTGGCCCTTCTTATACACATGTAGATCGTCAGGTAGGTACTCAAAATGGGCGCTATATGATTGTTTACGTTATTTGCATTAAAAATATATTTAAAAAAAAACATTATTTAAAATATAAGAGTAAATACGAAATACATGGGTTGTTATTCTTTGTAAATGTACAAATATCTGATTCTCTGGGTCCGATATCGGTCATACACGCGTGGGTTGGCACTACGATGTACAATGTCATCGTTTCAATTAACATTCATTATCGTCTCGAGATGCGTTGTGTTCCTGTTATGAGTATATTAGTTGTTTGATCATAGATGATGAACTGCTGAAGCAATAGACTGTCTTAAATGACCGTGACATGTGTATTGTCGTTTGTTTTGGAAAATGGCGCACACACAGAAAGAATTGTCGTTCATTACACATATGCCCCCACAATGCAACGCGCCTAGAAAACAATCATGGTGATCGCAACCTGCCTCAGCGAGTGTTCAAGTGCACAGAACACAGGTTTGGATCGATGCTATAATAAATAAACAAATCTCATCAAAAGATGAGGCATATAGATATTTTATTCAGTAATTCTTCTGCACATTGCTACCGATATGGTCTAAATAATAACTTAATGTCGATATCGATGCATCGAACGAAACCTGTAATGACGAAGTGTGAACCAATGATAAGATAACGTTGTACATCGTGTCGAATCAATATGTGAGTTAAAACACATTTCATAAAACTTTTATTACGAGAAAATCACAAAAATACCCTAAAATCAATTAAATTTTTTGATCTTTTTGGAATTTTTATATGCATATAAGCGGGAGTCGGTGTTTTAGTCGATGCAAATACACGGGATTGAAATACAAAGATAAAGAAGAAAAAAATCGGGACCTGAGAATTTTATGCAAATAAGTGGGATATTCAAATAACCGATATGCAAATAAGTGGGCTCCTCTGTATTCTTAGAATAATGTTAGGTTAAAATCAGTGAAACTTAGAGCTAAAAACACTTCTACCAATCAGACCTTTATATAAGGCAGCCATTTTGGATTTTGAATCCATCTGCATGGAAATAAGAATCAAAAGTTCACGGCCATGAGGTTAACCAACAACCCCTGGTATACACTAGCTTTGACCTTGGAGACAGAGAAAATTGAAAACTTTGCAGTACCCATTTCTATTTAACAAGCGTTTAAACCCCTCTGTCCAAGAAGAATGATGAAGCTAATTCACTTATAAACAAGAGGCCCAATAATGGTAAATTACTTTTTTTTATTTTGACCAGTATGTTTTGGAAATGGTATACAATTTCTAACAGATGATGCCTTTGTGAATCATAATGTAGGGTTTCGCATATATGCATTATCAGAGTCAGTTAATGGTTTGAAATACCAAAAAATGCAATTACAATTGTAGCATTATTATGTGAAGTGTGATGTGAAGCATGATGTGAACCATGATGTGAAGTGTGATGTGAAGCGTGATGTGAAGTGTGATAAGGAGCGTGATGTGAAGTGTGATGTGAAGCATGATGTGAAGCATGATGTGAAGTGTGATGTGAAGTGTGATGTGAAGCGTGATGTGAAGCGTGATGTGAAGCGTGATGTGAAGCGTGATGTGAAGTGTGATGTGAAGCGTGATGTGAAGTGTGATAAGGAGCGTGATGTGAAGTGTGATGTGAAGTGTGATGTGAAGCGTGATGTGAAGTGTGATGTGAAGCATGATGTGAAGCGTGATGTGAAGTGTGATGTGAAGCATGATGTGAAGCATGATGTGAAGTGTGATGTGAAGCGTGATGTGAAGCGTGATGTGAAGCGTGATGTGAAGCGTGATGTGAAGTGTGATAAGGAGCGTGATGTGAAGTGTGATGTGAAGTGTGATGTGAAGCGTGATGTGAAGTGTGATGTGAAGTGTGATGTGAAGCGTGATGTGAAGTGTGATAAGGAGCGTGATGTGAAGTGTGATGTGAAGTGTGATGTGAAGCGTGATGTGAAGCGTGATGTGAAGTGTGATGTGAAGTGTGATGTGAAGTGTGATGTGAAGCGTGATGTGAAGTGCGATGTGAAGTGTGATGTGAAGCATGATGTGAAGTGTGATGTGAAGTGTGATGTGAAGTGTGATGTGAAGCATGATGTGAAGTGTGATGTGAAGCGTGATGTGAAGCGTGATGTGAAGCGTGATGTGAAGTGTGATGTGAAGTGTGATGTGAAGCGTGATGTGAAGTGTGATGTGAAGTGTGATGTGAAGCATGATGTGAAGTGTGATGTGAAGTGTGATGTGAAGCGTGATGTGAAGCGTGATGTGAAGTGTGATGTGAAGTGTGATGTGAAGCATGATGTGAAGTGTGATGTGAAGCGTGATGTGAAGCATGATGTGAAGTGTGATGTGAAGCGTGATGTGAAGCGTGATGTGAAGTGTGATAAGGAGCGTGATGTGAAGCGTGATGTGAAGCATGATGTGAAGTGTGATGTGAAGCGTGATGTGAAGCGTGAGGTGAAGCGTGATGTGAAGTGTGATGTGAAGTGTGATGTGAAGCGTGATGTGAAGTGTGAGGTGAAATGTGATGTGAAGCGTGAGGTGAAGCGTGAGGTGAAGTGTGATGTGAAGTGTGATAAGGAGCGTGATGTGAAGCGTGATGTGAAGCATGATGTGAAGTGTGATGTGAAGCGTGATGTGAAGCGTGAGGTGAAGCGTGATGTGAAGTGTGATGTGAAGTGTGATGTGAAGCGTGAGGTGAAGCGTGATGTGAAGTGTGATGTGAAGCATGATGTGAAGTGTGATGTGAAGCGTGATGTGAAGCGTGATGTTAAGTGTGATGTGAAGCATGATGTGAAGTGTGATGTGAAGCGTGATGTGAAGCGTGATGTGAAGTGTGATGTGAAGTGTGACGTGAAGCGTGATGTGAAGTGTGATGTGAAGTGTGATGTGAAGCGTGAGGTGAAGTGTGATGTGAAGTGTGATGTGAAGCATGATGTGAAGTGTGATGTGAAGCATGATGTGAAGCGTGATGTGAAGCATGATGTGAAGCGTGATGTGAAGCGTGATGTGAAGTGTGATGTGAAGTGTGATGTGAAGTGTGATGTGAAGCGTGATGTGAAGTGTGATAAGGAGCGTGATGTGAAGTGTGATGTGAAACATGTTTTTGATCCTATGTAGTTTACATGGCATATATGGTCACATATTCCCTAATTAAGAATGGTGACCTTGAGCAAGGCCAAAGTCATCTGTATGCTGAATCTTATAGCACTCAATCCTCTGAGCAAAATAGTAGTATATTTGGGTCTTCTGGAACTTCAAAAGAAGATCCTTGAAGTGTTTAACTTATCATATGTGAGGTAAAAAGTGATGTCCTTCAGTCTAATTTACAGGTGTCAAAATAAATCTTAATTATAAAAGTATTAAAGCACTAGTCAAACATTTTCTTCCAATTTTCTATCCATATATGCCTGCTTTGAACCGCCCTTTGTTGTTAGTATATGTATTCTGGTTCAGGAATGATCCATATTTTACAGACAGGATTGTAAAATGAATGCCTCCTCTTATGACTTAATTAAGCCGCTGTAGGGACATGCTTTAATTAGTCCTCCACTTTGAGTTGGGCTGCACCATTCATTTAATCTAACAAATCTTTATCTACTCCTCCACTTTGAGTTGGGCTGCACCAATCATTTAATCTAACAAATCTTTATCTACGGATTCTCCGTATCAAATATAGTCAAAACATGGTTCTGGTATATATTATTTGTTTTTGTTTAAAGTTGACAAAAGTTGATCTCAATAGTAATCAACCAACCTAGTCAGTGGTCATCGGAAAGGAAGAGCTGGCCAACACGATAACACTACTGGAATGTTGACTTCAACACTGATATGTCAAGTTATTGAGAGGACGTAGGTGGTTGTGGGGTCAGTGCTGATATTACATAGGAGTCAAAAAATGATAGCTGACACAAGGAGGAAATAGTGCCGATAACGGAGAAACAAAATTCAGGTTGTGTGGTATCAAGTCCAAGTGTTTGGATCCAACACTATAATCACATAAGAAATAGGTGTTAATATCTCCAAAAAGTTAACATACACTCTAGAAGACACCATTCATACTGAAAAAAACATGTAACTGAACTGTGAATAGAGATGTTTCTCTGAAAAACACATCAACGTCACAACGTATCAAATAATCAGAAAATAAACCGTTTACACTATAGAGTTAATACAAACAGAGGGTTGTTTGGCTTCTCAAAGGAGGATACTCTTAACAACCCTGTGGAATTAATGAAAACATATTTACATATCAAGCTTTAAACAAATCAACAGAGATTGACACTAAAAGTTGTAGTAAACCTTAAGGGAATATGACATGGTCAGGGAATAAAGAACTGATTGTGTTTTTTTCTTTTTATCACATGTTAAAAGGGAGTTGTCTCCCCTATACATATGATCATGTTTTCTCTGAAGCAGACCAACTTGCCTCCTCACAGGGGGATTAATTGTTTTTTGTACTCATTGGTCTGACGTTTGATTGGAAATCTTTTTCTCAGGAGATAGTATGTTAGAGTGTGTCATATCTCATTAACAAGTTCAATTCATTGATGAAACGAATTGTAATTAGTGTTATAGTTACCAGTAATGGGTTAAGATAAGTTGTGTATTGATTTGAACCAACTGACACAGGACATTTACGGATTGATTATGACTGGAGTATACCTGTCCTGAGAGACATTCAAGGAATGATTATGACCTACAGAACTCAATCAACACCTCAAACTGTAGACCTCACCCAACACCTCAAACTATAGACCTAACCCAACACCTCAAACTAGACCTCATCCAACACCTCAAACTGTAGACCTCACTCAACACCTCAAACTAGACCTCATCCAACACCTCAAACTGTAGACCTCACTCAACACCTCAAACTGTAGACCTCCCAACACCTCAAACTGTAGACCTCACTCAACACCTCAAACTGTAGACCTCATCCAACACCTCAAACTGTAGACCTCAATCAACACCTCAAACTGTAGACCTCAATCAACATCTCAAACTGTAGACCTCACTCAACACCTCAAACTGTAGACCTCACCCAACACCTTAAACTGTAGACCTCACTCAACACCTCAAACTGTAGACCTCACTCAACACCTCACTCAACACCTCAAACTGTAGACCTCAATCAACACCTCAAACTGCAGACCTCACTCAACACCTCAAACTGCAGACCTCACCCAACACCTCAAACTGTAAACCTCACCCAACACCTTAAACTGTAGACCTCACTCAACACCTCAAACTGAAGACCTCACTCAACACCTCACTCAACACCTCAAACTGTAGACCTCAATCAACACCTCAAACTGTAGACCTCACTCAACACCTCAAACTGCAGACCTCACCCAACACCTCAAACTGTAGACCTCACTCAACACCTCAAACTGCAGACCTCACCCAACACCTCAAACTGTAGACCTCAATCAACATCTCAAACTGTAGACCACCCAACACCTCAAACTGTAGACCTAACCCAACACATTAAACTGTAGACCTCACTCAACACCTCAAACTGTAGACCTCAATCAACACCTCAAACTGTAGACCTCAATCAACACCTCAAACTGTAGACCTCAATCAACACCTCAAACTAGACCTCATCCAACACCTCAAACTGTAGACCTAACCCAACACCTCAAACTAGACCTCACCCAACACCTCAAACTGTAGACCTAACCCAACACCTCAAACTAGACCTCATCCAACACCTCAAACTGTAGACCTCACCCAACACCTCAAACTGTAGACCTCACCCAACACCTCAAACTGTAGACCTCACCCAACACCTCAAACTGTAGACCTCACTCAACACCTCAAACTGCAGACCTCACCCAACACCTCAAACTGCAGACCTCACCCAACACCTCAAACTGTAGACCTCACCAAACACCTCAAACTGTAGACCTCACCCAACACCTCAAACTGTAGACCTCAATCAACATCTCAAACTGTAGACCACCCAACACCTCAAACTGTAGACCTAACCCAACACATTAAACTGTAGACCTCACCCAACACCTCAAACTGTAGACCTCATCCAACACCTCAAACTGTAGACCTCATCAAACACCTCAAACTGTAGACCTCAATCAACATCTCAAACTGTAGACCACCCAACACCTCAAACTGTAGACCTCACTCAACACCTCAAACTGTAGACCTAACCCAACACATTAAACTGTAGACCTCACTCAACACCTCAAACTGTAGACCTCATCCAACACCTCAAACTGTAGACCTCAATCAACATCTCAAACTGTAGACCACCCAACACCTCAAACTGTAGACCTCACTCAACACCTCAAACTGTCTATTGGACATATAGATGTATTACTCATTCAGTTGCTCTATTCACATTAACTGATAAACAAATCAGAATTGATAGGGTAATGAAATACCCTCGCATCAAAATTTACATAAAGAAATTGGATACCTCTTTCATTACTATGAATTGCTGCATTAAAGTTTATTGAAGTCAAAAAGGAACAAAAAGAACCAATTTAATATCAATCATCAAATAAAATAAACTAACACCATCGGCCACCACGAAGTTCCATTAAGTCGTGTAAGTTCGAAGTTGTGTCTTAATTCTGGCCTGCCATCAACACTGTCTGTAACCCTGCTAACAACCCTTTACACAGACTGACATACAATCTAAACCTTACTCCAAGGTTACCACCCTATCTATAATTAATAACCACTCACCTGTGTGGAATCACTCGTTAAATGATGACAGTTTTTAATCGCTGTATCTCCTCAATCACATGAAGGCACATCAGCACACCTAAGAATATAGAGACAGATCTTGTTAGCGATGAATTACAAAGGTCCAGGTATTGATTGTTCTTAATCAAGGTGAGGCGTACAGATGTATCAACCAATTTTATGAGTCCTGTAGATCACTAGAGTATAAATATATATTGCTACATTGTACGAGTCCTGTATCTCTACAATAACAGTAACTCTGATCATTGTACGAGTCCTGTATCATTGTACGAGTCCTGTATCTCTACAATAACAGTAACTCTAATCATTGTACGAGTCCTCTATCATTGTACGAGTCCTGTATCATTGTACAAGTCCTGTATCTCTACAATAACAGTAACTCTGATCATTGTACGAGTCCTGTATCATTGTACAAGTCCTGTATCATTGTACAAGTCCTGTATCTCTACAATAACAGTAACTCTGATCATTGTACGAGTCCTGTATCATTGTACAAGTCCTGTATCTCTACAATAACAGTAACTCTGATCATTGTACGAGTCCTCTATCATTGTACGAGTCCTGTATCATTGTACAAGTCCTGTATCTCTACAATAACAGTTACTCTGATCATTGTACGAGTCCTGTATCATTGTACTAGTCCTGTATCATTGTACAAGTCCTGTATCATTGTACAAGTCCTGTATCATTGTACGAGTCCTGTATCTCTACAATAACAGTTACTCTGATCATTGTACGAGTCCTGTATCTCTACAATAACAGTAACTCTGATCATTGTACGAGTCCTGTATCATTGTACGAGTCCTGTATCTCTACAATAACAGTAACTCTGATCATTGTACGAGTCCTGTATCATTGTACGAGTCCTCTATCTCTACAATAACAGTAACTCTGATCATTGTACGAGTCCTGTATCATTGTACGAGTCCTGTATCATTGTACGAGTCCTGTATCATTGTACGAGTCCTGTATCATTGTACGAGTCCTGTATCATTGTACGAGTCCTGTATCATTGTACAAGTCCTGTATCATTGTACAAGTCCTGTATCATTGTACGAGTCCTGTATCTCTACAATAACAGTAACTCTGATCATTGTACGAGTCCTGTATCATTGTACGAGTCCTGTATCATTGTACAAGTCCTGTATCATTGTACAAGTCCTGTATCATTGTACGAGTCCTGTATCTCTACAATAACAGTAACTCTGATCATTGTACGAGTCCTGTATCATTGTACGAGTCCTGTATCTCTACAATAACAGTAACTCTGATCATTGTACGAGTCCTGTATCATTGTACGAGTCCTGTATCTCTACAATAACAGTAACTCTGATCATTGTACAAGTCCTGTATCATTGTACGAGTCCTGTATCTCTACAATAACAGTAACTCTAATCATTGTACGAGTCCTGTATCATGTCCATCCAATAATGTCAAGAGTAAAAAACATTCCATTTTTTTTTCAAAATCATACCAAAATAGAGTAAATAAAAGAAAACTATCAAATCCATCAAATACCTTGCTGCTAAAGAATGTACAACTTCATGTCATGAAAACATAACCATCATTAATCACTATAAATGAGTGCATGATGAACTACTTAACTCAAAAATCCTCAGTTGTAAGGAACTTCAAGTCAAAAACATGTCAGATAAAAGTTAAACACTTTTTCTACCACAATACCCTGTGTTATTCAACTCTCAGACCATCAGTTAATCATTACAGCCGTTGATTAACAATCTGTTTATACCACACGTGGTATAAACTCTGTACGCATTTTGATTGGCTAACACAGTGAACTTTGACCCAAGCTGCAATTGTTATTGACGTCAACAATAATCTAATGACGTCACATCACCGGGTCCCGGACACCGGTACACTTTATTTGCATAAGCGAAATTATATTTTGCCATGTTCCCTTTGATTCAAGCCGATATTATTGTGGTAGAAACAGGTCACACGACTCGAAATTGTTGGATATGGAATTTATTTCACACTCGTAAGTTATTTTTTAAAAGTTGCAAAAAACACTCGCTAAAGCTCGTGTCTTTTGTAACTTTGAAAAAATAACTCACTCGTGCGAAATAAATTCCATATCCAACAACCACTTGTTGTGTAACCTCTATATATGCCTCTGACCACTTCACGACAGGAACATAAATATCATTGTATCAATATCCTGTCCTCAAATGAACATACAAGTAAATATGTCATTATTGTAAAGCCTACCGAGATTAAAGGTGATATAGTAAAAAAGAATCTGTGAAAGTTGATTGGACAAAAAAGTTTAAGACAGACAGACGCCATACAATAACATTTTGACGTTGGTATAAAAGTCCTCACACCCGACTATTGATAGATATACATATTTTTGATATGTATCTAAAAGGCTTGCCTAGCCATCCCCTGTAAACCTGTAGTGTTATAAGATTAGTGGTGACACAGCAAGAGGGACATCAGCTACAACACTATACAATTATTACCATAGACTTAAAACCTAGACATGAAATTGAAAACAAAATTGAACTCCAAATGAAATTGAAACTTTGAAACCTGTGCCTCCACTCCTACTGAAATACATGAATATTTGCCACTGGCCTAATATTATTGCTCTTGGTCTTTTGTTTATAGGTTATTTGAAAATATTAAAACAGATATCAGATTCCCATGACCTTGAAAGTAAGACAAGGTCATTAATTCACCTATTTGGCGGCTCTTCATCTTAGTATGTTAAGGTCCCATTATCCTGATCCAGGGCCTATTGGTTATCGAGATGAAGTCATTGAAAGAACACATTTAACCCCAGTGATCTTGATCCTCCCAGCATGCTACTGGCCCAATATCATGGCCCTGGACCTATTGGTTAGTGAGAGGATGCTGTGTTCAAAGTGAAATGTTGATGTCAAACAACAGATGAACAACAGACAGACAGACAGACAGACAGACAACTGACAGACAACTGTCAGACAAAATATACTGCAACACATTATAAGCTTCAGCTAGCCAAGCTAAAAGTTTACAATATAACTCTCTAGCATGAATGTTAAAGCTGGAGAAGAACCTTGTGGAACACATGAGTATCAAAAAACAATTACTTACAATGTACCTTACTGTGCTAATAAAACAGGCCAAGCTTAGGAGATAAGGCATCTACTGCCATATATTCACATCTATTTAAAGGTGCAGGGATAAAAATTCAATTCAATATGGAAATCCTGAAAGGAAACAAGAAAAAAATCCCAACCAATGTACATAACAATAATCCCAACCAATGTACATAACAAGTTAAAAAGTCTTATACTGATTTCTATAAGACAGTTCTTACTGTTTCTACGTCCTCTTAACACTTCCACCCCAGTAATAGTGTTGTCTTAACCTTTCCACTCCAGTAATAGTGTTGTCTTAACACTTCCACCCCAGTAATAGTATTGTCTTAACCTTTCTACTCCAGTAATAGTGTTGTCTTAACCTTTCCACTCCAGTAATAGTATTGTCTTAACCTTTCCGCTCCAGTAATAGTGTTGTCTTAACCTTTCCACTCCAGTAATAGTGTTGTCTTAACCTTTCCACTCCAGTAATAGTATTGTCTTAACCTTTCCACTCCAGTAATAGTATTGTCTTAACCTTTCCACTCCAGTAATAGTATTGTCTTAACCTTTCTACTCCAGTAATAGTGTTGTCTTAACCTTTCCACTCCAGTAATAGTGTTGTCTTAACCTTTCCGCTCCAGTAATAGTGTTGTCTTAACCTTTCCACTCCAGTAATAGTATTGTCTTAACCTTTCCACTCCAGTAATAGTGTTGTCTTAACCTTTCCACTCCAGTAATAGTATTGTCTTAACCTTTCCACTCCAGTAATAGTGTTGTCTTAACCTTTCCGCTCCAGTAATAGTGTTGTCTTAACCTTTCCACTCCAGTAATAGTATTGTCTTAACCTTTCCACTCCAGTAATAGTGTTGTCTTAACCTTTTCACTCCAGTAATAGTGTTGGCCTTGTCAAACTCATTTCTGATTGAATTATGGTCAAACTGAATTCTCAGCTTAGACTTACCTAATAGGTGTATGTCTAAGTAATAGGTGTATGTCTAAGTAATAGGTGTATGTCTAAGTAATAGGTGTATGTCTAAGTAATAGGTGTATGTCTAAGTAATAGGTGTATGTCTAAGTAATAGGTGTATGTCTAAGTAAATTAGTGAAGTGGGAATTCTACCACTACTGTTATTGTACAATCATTGATATATCACTTACAAATTGGCCCCATTAAACGTCAAGGTGAGTTTACTGATATAATGACAGACAGGAATGTGTATTATATCTGTAATGATAGGTATGTATAAATACATTTTTCTTGGCTGTCTGAATGTTAATGGTCAATATTTACTGATGATAACAGTTACAAACTTTGAACCGGTCAGTGAGCGGTCATGCAGTCTAAATTTAAATCTCAAGTTGCCATACCAACAAGGACCTGTTCTTCTTATAACAGACATTTTAGATAGAAATTCACAATATCACTACTACAATATAAATCTTTGTGATGCATTGCAAGTGTGACATTTGTTGTAGTATAAAGAATGCTCACTATTATAACAGACATTTATATAGTATAGGGAGGGCTCACTATTATAATAGACATTTGTATAGTATAGGGAATGCTCACTATTATAACAGACATATAGTATAGGGAGGGCTCAGTATTATAACAGACATTTATATAGTATAGGGAATGCTCACTATTATAACAGACATTTGTATAGTATAGGGAATGCTCACTATTATAACAGACATTTGTATAGTATAGGGAATACTCACTATTATAACAGACATTTATATAGTATAGGGAATGCGCACTATTATAATTGACATTTGTATAGTATAGGGAATACTCACTATTATAACAGACATTTGTATAGTATAGGGAGGGCTCACTCTTATAACAGACATTTATATAGTATAGGGAGGGCTCACTATTATAACAGACTTTTGTATAGTATAGGGAATGATCACTATTATAACAGACATTTGTATAGTATAGGGAATGCTCACTATTATAACAGACATTTATATAGTATAGGGAATGCTCACTATTATAATAGACATTTATATAGTATAGGGAGGGCTCACTATTATAAGACATTTATATAGTATAGGGAATGCTCACTATTATAACAGACAGTTATATAGTAAAGGGAATGCTCACTATTATAACAGACATTTATATAGTATAGGGAATACTCACTATTATAACAGACATTTATATAGTATAGGGAGGGCTCACTATTATAACAGACATTTATATAGTATAGGGAATGCTCACTATTATAACAGACATTTATATAGTATATGGAGGGCTCACTATTATAACAGACATTTATATAGTATAGGGAGGTTCATTTTTATAACAGATATCTATATAGTATAGGGAGGGCTCACTATTATAACAGACATTTGTATAGTATAGAGAACGCTCTCCATTTCCCCGTGTATATATTAATTACACAATTTCATATCCTAACTGCTGATTTAATGTTGATTGGTGTTCAATACCTGTACAAAGTGTTCCTCACATCCTAATAGTGCCTTTGAGAAGACCTCCAATCCTTACATCCTCATAGTGCTTTTGAGTAGACCTCTTATTCCTACATCCTAATAGTACCTTTGAGTATAGACCTCTAATTCTTACATCCTAATAGTGCCTTTGAGAAGACCTCTAATTCCTACATCCTAATAGTGCTTTTGAGTAGACCTCTAATTCTTACATCCTAATAGAGCCTTTGAGTAGACCTCTAATCCTTACATCCTAATAGTGCCTTTGAGTAGACCTCTAATCCTTACATCCTAATCTTACATCCTAATAGTGCCTTTGAGTAGACCTCTAATTCTTGCATCCTAATAGTGCCTTTGAGTAGACCTCTAATTCTTACATCCTAATAGTGCCTTTGAGAAGACCTCCAATCCTTACATCCTCATAGTGCTTTTGAGTAGACCTCTTATTCCTACATCCTAATAGTACCTTTGAGTAGACCTCTAATTCTTACATCCTAATAGTGCCTTTGAGAAGACCTCTAATTCCTACATCCTAATAGTGCTTTTGAGTAGACCTCTAATTCTTACATCCTAATAGAGCCTTTGAGTAGACCTCTAATCCTTACATCCTAATAGTGCCTTTGAGTAGACCTCTAATCCTTACATCCTAATCTTATATCCTAATAGTGCCTTTGAGTAGACCTCTAATTCTCGCATCCTAATAGTGCCTTTGAGTAGACCTCTAATTCTTACATCCTAATAGTGCCTTTGAGTAGACCTCTAATCCTTACATCCTAATAGTGCCTTTGAGTAGACCTCTAATTCTTGCATCCTAATAGCGCCTTTGAGTAAACTTCTAATTCTTGCATCCTAATAGTGCCTTTGAGTAAACCTCTAATTCTTGCATCCTAATAGTGCCTTTGAGTAGACCTCTAATTCCTACATCCTAATAGCGCCTTTGAGTAAACTTCTAATTCTTGCATCCTAATAGTGCCTTTGAGTAGACCTCTAATTCTTGCATCCTAATAGTGCCTTTGAGTAGACCTATAATTCCTACATCCTAATAGCGCCTTTGAGTAAACTTCTAATTCCTACATCCTAATAGTGCCTTTGAGTAGACCTATAATTCTTACATCCTAATAGTACCTTTGAGTAGACCTCTAATCCTTACATCCTAATAGTGCCTTTGAGTAGACCTCTAATTCTTACATCCTAATAGCGCCTTTGAGTAAACTTCTAATTCTTGCATCCTAATAGTGCCTTTGAGTAGACCTCTAATTCTTGCATCCTAATAGAGCCTTTGAGTAGACCTCTAATTCCCTACATCCTAATAGAGCCTTTGAGTAGACCTCTAATTCCTTGCATCCTAATAGCGCCTTTGAGTAGACCTCTAATTCTTACATCCTAATAGTGCCTTTAAGTAAACTTCTAATTCTTGCATCCTAATAGTGCCTTTGAGTAGACCTCTAATTCTTGCATCCTAATAGTGCCTTTGAGTAGACCTATAATTCCTACATCCTAATAGCGCCTTTGAGTAAACTTCTAATTCCTACATCCTAATAGAGCCTTTGAGTAGACCTCTAATTCTTACATCCTAATAGTGCCTTTGAGTAGACCTCTAATCCTTACATCCTAATAGTGCCTTTGAGTAGACCTCTAATTCTTACATCCTAATAGCGCCTTTGAGTAGACCTCTAATCCTTACATCCTAATAGTGCCTTTGAGTAGACCTCTAATTCTTACATCCTAATAGCGCCTTTGAGTAAACTTCTAATTCTTGCATCCTAATAGTGCCTTTGAGTAGACCTCTAATTCTTGCATCCTAATAGTGCCTTTGAGTAGACCTCTAATTCTTACATCCTAATAGTGCCTGTGAGTAGACCTCTAATTCTACCATCCTAATAGAGCCTTTGAGTAGACCTCTAATTCTTACATCCTAATAGAGCCTTTGAGTAGACCTCTAATTCTTACATCCTAATAGTGCCTTTGAGTAAACCTCTAATCCTTACATCCTAATAGTGCCTTTGAGTAGACCTCTAATTCTTACATCCTAATAGCGCCTTTGAGTAAACTTCTAATTCTTGCATCCTAATAGTGCCTTTGAGTAGACCTCTAATTCTTGCATCCTAATAGTGCCTTTGAGTAGACCTCTAATTCTTACATCCTAATAGTGCCTGTGAGTAGACCTCTAATTCTACCATCCTAATAGAGCCTTTGAGTAGACCTCTAATTCTTACATCCTAATAGAGCCTTTGAGTAGACCTCTAATTCTTACATCCTAATAGCGCCTTTGAGTAGACCTCTAATCCTTACATCCTAATAGAGCCTTTGAGTAGACCTCTAATTCTTACATCCTAATAGAGCCTTTGAGTAGACCTCTAACTCCTATCAATGTATTTTTAAAACAAGGTTGTTCTCCCAATGACGTTATTGTATAGTGTGTCAATATCATGAAGTAGTTAAGGCCAATTGAGGAGCCAAATTGGTCAGTCGATCACCTTTGACCTTGCAGTGTGCTGCGGTTTAGGTGGTGTGTGACTATAATGTTTCGTGCCTTTCAGAACAAACTTAACGTTAATATCTAACAATGGAGAGACTTATGTAGTGTGTATGGATATAAGGATTAAGAATATCTCACCAATTATAACTCTGGTGCTATTTATAAGATTTTACTTTTCATAATGTTTCCGTCCAGAGACTATTTAGTATTGATTTTATTTTTATATTGTTTCTGTCTATCCACAAGTAAAATCAATTTTTTTTGTATCGTTTCTATGCAAAATCACTTAAAGACAAACATATATAATGATGATATTGTTTTCTATGTTTTTTCCATCCTACTAACAATTTAAACATTGGAGGTGCATGGTCAAACATATTTAGTATCATTTTTGTTTATTGTATTGTTTTTGGCCCATCAAATTTTCAAGTCATTAGAGGTCAAACATATTTAGTTTTGATGTTGTTTATCATATTGTTTTTGGCCAATCAACTATTCAAGTCATCAAAGGTCAAACATATTTAGTTTTGTTGTTGTTTTCACCTTATCATTATTATTAGGACCAACTGATAGTACAAAACAAAGAGTAAAAACATCTCCCAAATGTGTTTATTATTTTTCATATAAAAAACCTCCTGCTTCCCCCCCATCAGCCTTGTGTTGATAAGTGTCCTATTTATAGTTGGCGAGTGTGATGTTTCAGACAGCAGTCTATCACCACCCAGACTTGTGTTTGTTTCTCCCTTTAATGTTCTCATACAACAATCAACACAACTAGTGGGTTTTTATCTTTTGTTTTCCTATTTGATCTTGTTTCCACACAAATAATTGTAAACATGTTGATGTGTGTATAATTGTGTGATGTACACCTAAACACTGTCTTATGAGCTATACAACCTTAACTTATATCCTTGTTAGCTATATAGCATTCACAAATAGATCTTCAGGAAGCACACATATATCAAAGAACACAACAGGTACCATTATTTCCACCCAATAAAATATCTTGATGTCTATATAACCCTATCTATTTAAGACAAATCATCTAACATTATTTGTTCTAATTGATTTTTCTTTGAAACACCCATAATTATATCACGTTTTACTTATAGATTAGATGAAATCTTCTGTTCCTATCAATTGTTTCCTTCGCTTTGTTACCAATGTCTGAAGAGGTGAGCTAGTATATACATGACATCAATGCACTGACAGAAGGTTGAAGTCTTATGCCCTGTTGTAGTACATATTCCAACGTCATAGTTGTATTATAACCCAATCACAAATCAACAGAAAACCATTACTAAAACTGTACAGATGAGAACCATTACTAACCCTACAGATGAGAACCATTACTAAACCGTACAGATGAGAACCATTACTAACCCTACAGATGAGAACCATTACTAACCCTACAGATGAGAACCATTACTAAAACCCTACAGATGAGAACCATTACTAACCCTACAGATGAGAACCATTACTAAACCGTACAGATGAGAACCATTACTAACCCTACAGATGAGAACCATTACTAAACCGTACAGATGAGAACCATTACTAAAACCCTACAGATGAGAACTATTACTAACCCTACAGATGAGAACCATTACTAAAACCCTACAGATGAGAACCATTACTAACCCTACAGATGAGAACCATTACTAAACCGTACAGATGAGAACCATTACTAACCCTACAGATGAGAACCATTACTAAACCGTACAGATGAGAACCATTACTAAAACCCTACAGATGAGAACTATTACTAACCCTACAGATGAGAACCGTTACTAAAGCCCTACAGATGAGAACCATTACTAACCCTACAGATGAGAACCATTACTAAACCTTACAGATGAGAACCATTACTAAAACCCTACAGATGAGAACTATTACTAACCATACAGATGAGAACCATTACTAAAACCTACAGATGAGAACCATTACTAAAACCTACAGATGAGAACCATTACTAAACCCTACAGATGAGAACCATTACTAAACCCTACAGATGAGAATCATTACTAACCCTACAGATGAGAACCATTACTAACCCTACAGATGAGAACCATTACTAACCTTACAGATGAGAACCATTACTAAAACCCTACAGATGAGAACCATTACTAAAACCCTACAGATGAGAACCATTACTAAAACCCTACAGATGAGAACCATTACTAAAACCCTACAGATGAGAACCATTACTAACCCTACAGATGAGAACCATTACTAACCTTACAGATGAGAACCATTACTAAAACCCTACAGATGAGAACCATTACTAAAACCCTACAGATGAGAACCATTACTAAAACCCTACAGATGAAAACCATTACTAAAACCCTACAGATGAGAACCATTAATAAAACCCTACAGATGAGAACCATTACTAACCCTACAGATGAGAACCATTACTAACCCTACAGATGAGAACCATTACTAAACCCTACAGATGAGAACCATTACTAAAACCCTACAGATGAGAACCATTACTAAAACCCTACAGATGAGAACCATTACTAAACCCTACAGATGAGAACCATTACTAAACCCTACAGATGAGAACCATTACTAAACCCTACAGATGAGAACCATTACTAAACCCTACAGATGAGAACCATTACTAAACCCTACAGATGAGAACCATTACTAAACCCTACAGATGAGAACCATTACTAAAACCCTACAGATGAGAACCATTACTAAACCCTACAGATGAGAACCATTACTAAAACCCTACAGATGAGAACCATTACTAAACCCTACAGATGAGAACCATTACTAAACCCTACAGATGAGAACCATTACTAAAACCCTACAGATGAGAACCATTACTAAACCCTACAGATGAGAACCATTACTAAACCCTACAGATGAGAACCATTACTAAACCCTACAGATGAGAACCATTACTAACCCTACAGATGAGAACCATTACTAACCCTACAGATGAGAACCATTACTAACCCTACAGATGAGAACCATTACTAAACCCTACAGATGAGAACCATTACTAAACCCTACAGATGAGAACCATTACTAAACCCTACAGATGAGAACCATTACTAAACCCTACAGATGAGAACCATTACTAAACCCTACAGATGAGAACCATTACTAAACCCTACAGATGAGAACCATTACTAAACCCTACAGATGAGAACCATTACTAAACCCTACAGATGAGAACCATTACTAAACCCTACAGATGAGAACCATTACTAAACCCTACAGATGAGAACCATTACTAAACCCTACAGATGAGAACCATTACTAAACCCTACAGATGAGAACCATTACTAAACCCTACAGATGAGAACCATTACTAAACCCTACAGATGAGAACCATTACTAAACCCTACAGATGAGAACCATTACTAAAACCCTACAGATGAGAACCATTACTAACCCTACAGATGAGAACCATTACTAACCCTACAGATGAGAACCATTACTAAACCCTACAGATGAGAACCATTACTAAACCCTACAGATGAGAACCATTACTAAAACCCTACAGATGAGAACCATTACTAAACCCTACAGATGAGAACCATTACTAACCCTACAGATGAGAACCATTACTAAACCCTACAGATGAGAACCATTACTAACCCTACAGATGAGAACCATTACTAACCCTACAGATGAGAACCATTACTAAACCCTACAGATGAGAACCATTACTAACCATACAGATGAGAACCATTACTAAAACCCTACAGATGAGAACCATTACTAAACCCTACAGATGAGAACCATTACTAAACCCTACAGATGAGAACCATTACTAAACCCTACAGATGAGAACCATTACTAACCCTACAGATGAGAACCATTACTAAACCCTACAGATGAGAACCATTACTAAACCCTACAGATGAGAACCATTACTAAACCCTACAGATGAGAACCATTACTAAACCCTACAGATGAGAACCATTACTAAACCCTACAGATGAGAACCATTACTAAAACCCTACAGATGAGAACCATTACTAAACCCTACAGATGAGAACCATTACTAAACCCTACAGATGAGAACCACTACTAACCATACAGATGAGAACCAATACTAAACCCTACAGATGAGAACCATTACTAAAACCCTACAGATGAGAACCATTACTAAAACCCTACAGATGAGAACCATTACTAAACTCTACAGATGAGAACCATTACTAACCCTACAGATGAGAACCATTACTAAACCCTACAGATGAGAACCATTACTAAAACCCTACAGATGAGAACCATTACTAAAACCCTACAGATGAGAACCATTACTAAAACCCTACAGATGAGAACCATTACTAACCCTACAGATGAGAACCATTACTAAACCCTACAGATGAGAACCATTACTAAACCCTACAGATGAGAACCATTACTAACCCTACAGATGAGAACCATTACTAACCATATAGATGAGAACCATTACTAAAACCCTACAGATGAGAACCATTACTAAACCCTACAGATGAGAACTATTACTAAAACCCTACAGATGAGAACCATTACTAAACCCTACAGATGAGAACCATTACTAACCCTACAGATGAGAACCATTACTAAACCCTACAGATGAGAACCATTACTAAACCCTACAGATGAGAACTATTACTAACCATATAGATGAGAACCATTACTAAACCCTACAGATGAGAACTATTACTAAAACCCTACAGATGAGAACCATTACTAAAACCCTACAGATGAGAACCATTACTAAACCCTACAGATGAGAACCATTACTAAACCTTACAGATGAGAACCATTACTAAAACCTACAGATGAGAACCATTACTAACCCTACAGATGAGAACCATTACTAAAACCTTACAGATGAGAACCATTACTAACCCTACAGATGAGAACCATTACTAAACCCTACAGATGAGAACCATTACTAAAACCTTACAGATGAGAACCATTACTAACCCTACAGATGAGAACCATTACTAAACCCTACAGATGAGAACCATTACTAAAACCCTACAGATGAGAACCATTACTAACCCTACAGATGAGAACCATTACTAAACCCTACAGATGAGAACCATTACTAAAACCTTACAGATGAGAACCATTACTAACCCTACAGATGAGAACCATTACTAAACCCTACAGATGAGAACCATTACTAACCTTACAGATGAGAACAACAGGAGTCCCCGTCACTTCCAGGAAACAATACTAAATTACTCGGACCGAGTCAACATGTTGGATGTGTTGAAGTATTCAGGTGGGCATAGTAAAATCTTACAAGATGTCCGTGAAGTCAATGGTCAGTAAAGTCAGTTTTCACTTTATACATTAGACAGTTCACAGTGAGATTGAGGACGGCTATCAACAAGTATCCACAGTGAGATTGAGGATGGCTAACAACAAGTATCCACAGTGAGAAGGAGGATGGCTATCAACAAGTATCCACAGTGAGATTGAGGATGGCTATCAACAAGTATTCACAGTGAGATTGAGGACGGCTATCAACAAGTATCCACAGTGAGATTGAGGACGGCTATCAACAAGTATCCACAGTGAGATTGAGGACGGCTAACAACAAGTATCCACAGTGAGATGGAGGATGGCTATCAACAAGTATCCACAGTGAGAAGGAGGACGGCTATCAACAAGTATCCACATTGAGATGGAGGACGGCTAACAACAAGTATACACAGTGAGATTGAGGACGGCTATCAACAAGTATTCACAGTGGGATTGAGGACGGCTATCAACAAGTATCCACATTGAGATGGAGGACGGCTAACAACAAGTATACACAGTGAGATTGAGGATGGCTATCAACAAGTACAGTGAGATGGAGGACGGCTAACAACAAGTATCCACAGTGAGATTGAGGACGACTATCAACAAGTACAGTGAGATGGAGGACGGCTATCAACAAGTATCCACAGTGAGATGGAGGACGGCTATCAACAAGTACAGTGAGATGGAGGACGGCTATCAACAAGTATCCACAGTGAGATTGAGGACGACTATCAACAAGTATCCACAGTGAGATTGAGGATGGCTATCAACAAGTATTCAGTGAGATTGAGGACGGCTATCAACAAGTATCCACAGTGAGATTGAGGACGGCTATCAACAAGTATCCACAGTGAGATTGAGGACGGCTATCAACAAGTATCCACAGTGAGACTGAGGACGGCTATCAACAAGTATCCACAGTGAGATTGAGGACGGCTATCAACAAGTACAGTGAGATGGAGGACGACTATCAACAAGTATCCACAGTGAGAAGGAGGACGGCTATCAACAAGTATCCACAGTGAGATGGAGGACAGCTATCAACAAGTACAGTGAGATGGAGGACGGCTAACAACAAGTATCCACAGTGAGACTGAGGACGGCTATCAACAAGTATCCACAGTGAGATTGAGGACGGCTAACAACAAGTATCCACAGTGAGATTGAGGATGGCTAACAACAAGTATTCACAGTGAGATTGAGGATGGCTAACAACAAGTATTCACAGTGAGATGGAGGATGGCTAACAACAAGTATCCACAGTGAGATGGAGGATGGCTAACAATTATCCACAGTGGGATAGTTGTATTGAGGACAGCTAATGACAAGACTATCTAGTAATTTAAAGTGACAAAGGCCTGTTATCCAATCAGGTTTAGTTTAGGCAATGATTTTTATCTCATATCTTATAAACAATGTGTACAAACTATGGTTAATGTTTAATAAATTCACTAGAACAATTAAAATTCAGCGTTCATATTAAATTTACATTTTACGCAATGAACAGGTGATCTTTTCTGTACTTCTTTTAAGTAGCAGTTCCTGTTGTGTAAAAAGGATTTATTTTGTAGAAAAAAGTTCATTTTTTACATTTGTTTTTCATATTGAGAAAATGTTTGCTTTCCTCTTTAAAAGTAATGCCCTAGGGAGAAGAACATGATTACCCATTCAAACTTCAAACTCAATGTAATCTAGAGAAAATTCTGGGAACCAAAGTTTGTAGTGTTGCTAACTTTTTTCACATGGTTTCACACTCTCTAGTGTATCATTACAAAATGATAACATCTTCTGATCTGAGTAATTAGTGTGTTTGCATCCAAAAAGACCTTCATGCTCATGAAAACAAGCCTCTTTATGAGTTAGAATGAACATGATTCTGTCAAAATATAACATATTTCAGAACAAAACAATGGCATATCTAAAAATGCTCTGGGATAAAAATCATGTGCCATTTGTGTGAACATCAGAAGCCCATTGTTGAGTGCGGTAAACAGAAGCTTGAAGATATGTATTAATTAAGGATCAGTGTTAGTAACAAGGCCACTATAAAATCAGGAATCTAGAAGAATTAGAAGGCCTGATTAAACAGATGACACGTAGCCTGTTGGGCTATTAATTAGCTTTAAAAGCAAAACAGTGCAAAAAGTCCACTGCTAAAAATTTATAACAAGCCAAACAACTCCGATTCTACAAACCCCAACCTCTCCAAAGTTTGAACTCTGACCTCTGATTCAACATAACTCTGACCTCTGATTCAACATAACTCTGACCTCTGATTCAACATAACTCTGACCTCTGATTCAACATAACTCTGACCTCTGATTCAACATAACTCTGACCTCTGATTCAACATAACTGACCTCTGATCCAACATAACTCTGACCTCTGATCCAACATAACTCTGACCTCTGATCTAACATAACTCTGACCTCTGATCCAACATAACTCTGACCTCTGATCCAACATAACTTTGACCTCTGATTCTACATAACTCTGACCTCTGATCCTAAATAACTAAGACCTCCAATCCTATATCACTGCTGTTCATTCTACATAACTTTGATCTCTAATCCTACATCACTCTGACCTGTGATCCTACAAAAATCTTACCTCTGACCCTACATAACTTTGACCTCTGATCCATTATCACTGATCTATATAAGTCTGAACTCTGATCCCATACTGAACTCTTGATATCTGATTCCATATAACGATCTCTCATTCTATATAACTCTGATCTCTCATTCTATATAACTCTGATCTCTCTCTATATAAATCTGATCTCTCATTCTATATAGGTCTGATCTCTCATTCTATATAACTCTGATCTCTCATTCTATATACCTCTTATCTCTCATTCTATATAACTCTGATATCTCATTCTGTATAACTCTGATCTCTCATTCTATATAGGTCTGATCACTCATTCTATATATCTCATTCTATATAACTTTGATACCTCATTTATATATAGGTCTGATCTCCCATTCTATATAACTCTGATATCTCATTCTATATAACTGTGATCTCTCATTCTATATAACTTTGATCTCTCATTCTACATGACTGTGATCTCTCATTTATATAACTCTGATCTTTCATTCTATATAACTCTGATCTCTTATTCTATATAACTCTGATCTCTCTCACTATATAACTCTGATATCTCTCATCTAATTAACTCTGATCTCTCATTCTATATAACTCTGATCTCTCATTCTATATAACTCTGCATGATATCTCATTCTATATAACTCTGATCTCTCATTCTATATAACTCTGATCTCTCGATCATTCTATATAACTCTGATCTCTCATTCTATATAACTCTCTCACTATATAATTCTGATATCTCATTCTGTATAACTGATATCCCATTCTATATAGGTCTGATCACTCATTCTATATATCTCATTCTACAACTCTGATCTCTCATTCTATATAAATCTGATCTCTCATTCTATATAACTCTGATCTCTCATTCTATATAACTCTGATCTCTCATTCTATATAACTCTAATCTCTCATTCTATATACCTCTTATCTCTCATTCTATATACCTCTTATCTCTCATTCTATATAACTCTGCATGATATCTCATTCTATATAACTCTGATCTCTCATTCTATATAACTCTCTCACTATATAATTCTGATATCTCATTCTGTATAACTGATATCCCATTCTATATAGGTCTGATCACTCATTCTATATAACTCATTCTATAACTCTGATCTATCATTCTATATAACTCTGATCTCTCATTCTATATACCTCTGATCTCTCATTCTATATAGGTCTAATCTCTCATTCTATATAACTCTGATCTCTCATTCTATATACCTCTGATCTCTCATTCTATATAACTCTGATATCTCATTCTATATAACTCTGATCTCTCTCATTCTATATTGCTCTGATATCTCTCATTCTATATAAATTCTTACCATTGTCAGTTTGTAATCAGCCCTTCTGTCATATTAATGTGTATGTCCCAACTGGTGAGGAGATGAGGATCGATGATCAACTTGTTACCACCTTGTTTACTACTACAAGGTGAGAGTTCTCACAGACATTTTCTAGGCTGACCGTGTGAAAGCTCTCAGACAACTTTAACATCATTAAACATCTACAGTTTGCAGTGGGCATTCAAATGATCAAAGAAAACGATCATAGCTGGTGATGAAACCAATTTCAGGTAAACTTTAACAAAATTGTATGAAAGAGATTATGCAGTGGGGGGGCGTTTCTTCTGATTTTGACATAAAATTATAACTATGTTACCTGGAGAGGCAGCTTATCTCATGCATAATATTGAACAACAGTACACAAGATGACATTTGTCTGTACCCTAACAGCAAGAGTTCCAATTGGCCTGTTTGTACTTTATTATCAGAAACCTGCCCATCATAGAGAGAACACATGAAGACTTAAGTCATGTTCAACAAGAACTGCACAACACAGTCAAATTAATACAATACCCCCTGTCAAACAACACAGTCAAATTAATACAATACCCCCTGTCAAACAACACAATCAAATTAATACAATACCCCCTGCTAACCAACACAGTCTACCCCCAGCTGAACAACACAGTCTACCACCAGCTGACCAACACAGTCTTCCCCCAGCTGAACAACACAGTCTACCCCCAGCTGAACAACACAGTCTACCCCCAGCTGAACAACAGTCTACCCCCAGCTGAACAACACAGTCTACCCCCAGCTGAACAACAGTCTACCCCCAGCTGAACAACACAGTCTACCCCCAGCTGAACAACAGTCTACCCCCAGCTGAACAACACAGTCTACCCCCAGCTGAACAACACAGTCTACCCCCAGCTGAACAACAGTCTACCCCCAGCTGAACAACAGTCTACCCCCAGCTGAACAACACAGTCTACCCCCAGCTGAACAACACAGTCTACCCCCAGCTGAACAACACAGTCTACCCCCAGCTGAACAACACAGTCTACCCCCAGCTGACCAACACAGTCTACCCCCAGCTGAACAACACAGTCTACCCCCCAGCTGAACAACACAGTCTACCCCCAGCTGACCAACACAGTCTACCCCCAGCTGAACAACACAGTCTTCCTCCAGCTGAACAACACAGTCTACCCCCTGCTGAACAACAGTCTACCCCCAGCTGAACAACACAGTCTACCCCCAGCTGAACAACACAGTCTACCCCCAGCTGAACAACAGTCTACCCCCAGCTGAACAACACAGTCTTCCCCCAGCTGAACAACACAGTCAACCCCCTGCTGAACAACAGTCTACCCCCAGCTGAACAACACAGTCTACCCCCAGCTGAACAACACAGTCTACCCCCAGCTGAACAACACAGTCTTCCCCCAGCTGAACAACACAGTCTACCCCCAGCTGAACAACACAGTCTACCCCCAGCTGAACAACACAGTCTACCCCCAGCTGAACAACACAGTCTACCCCCAGCTGAACAACACAGTCTACCCCCAGCTGAACAACACAGTCTACCCCCAGCTGACCAACAGTCTACCCCCTGCTGAACAACACAGTCTACCCCCAGCTGAACAACACAGTCTACCCCCAGCTGAACAACACAGTCTACCCCCAGCTGAACAACACAGTCTACCCCCAGCTGAACAACACAGTCTACCCCCAGCTGAACAACAGTCTACCCCCAGCTGAACAACACAGTCTACCCCCAGCTGAACAACAGTCTACCCCCTGCTGAACAACATGGTCTAACTTACTACAATACCCTTATTCCTAAAGTGTTTTTTATGACACTGGTATATACTTATTGTTGTGACTTGATTATTATCATAAAGCAAAAATTGAAGAGATTGGTGCAATGATGAATTGGTACAGCCCAGTATGTGCCATAGATACAGCCCAGTATGTGCCATAGATACAGCCCAGTATGTGCCATCGATACAGCCCAGTATGTGCCATAGATACAGCCCAGTATGTGCCATCGATACAGCCCAGTATGTGCCATAGATACAGCCCAGTATGTGCCATCGATACAGCCCAGTATGTGCCATAGATACAGCCCAGTATGTGCCATCGATACAGCCCAGTATGTGCCATAGATACAGCCCAGTATGTGCCATCGATACAGCCCAGTATGTGCCATCGATACAGCCCAGTATGTGCCATCGATACAGCCCAGTATGTGCCATAGATACAGCCCAGTATGTGCCATAGATACAGCCCAGTATGTGCCATAGATACAGCCCAGTATGTGCCATCGATACAGCCCAGTATGTGCCATCGATACAGCCCAGTATGTGCCATCGATACAGCCCAGTATGTGCCATCGATACAGCCCAGTATGTGCCATCGATACAGCCCAGTATGTGCCATAGATACAGCCCAGTATGTGCCATAGATACAGCCCAGTATGTGCCATAGATACAGCCCAGTATGTGCCATAGATACAGCCCAGTATGTGCCATAGATACAGCCCAGTATGTGCCATATATACAGCCCAGTATGTGCCATAGATACAGCCCAGTATGTGCCATAGATACAGCCCAGTATGTGCCATAGATACAGCCCAGTATGTGCCATAGATACAGCCCAGTATGTGCCATAGATACAGCCCAGTATGTGCCATAGATACAGCCCAGTATGTGCCATAGATACAGCCCAGTATGTGCCATAGATACAGCCCAGTATGTGCCATAGATACAGCCCAGTATGTGCCATAGATACAGCCCAGTATGTGCCATAGATACAGCCCAGTGTGCCATAGATACAGCCCAGTATGTGCCATAGATACAGCCCAGTATGTGCCATAGATACAGCCCAGTATGTGCCATAGATACAGCCCAGTATGTACCATAGATACAGCCCAGTATGTGCCATAGATACAGCCCAGTATGTGCCATAGATACAGCCCAGTATGTACCATAGATACAGCCCAGTATGTGCCATAGATACAGCCCAGTATGTGCCATAGATACAGCCCAGTATGTACCATAGATACAGCCCAGTATGTGCCATAGATACAGCCCAGTATGTGCCATAGATACAGCCCAGTATGTACCATAGATACAGCCCAGTATGTGCCATAGATACAGCCCAGTATGTGCCATAGATACAGCCCAGTATGTACCATAGATACAGCCCAGTATGTGCCATAGATACAGCCCAGTATGTGCCATAGATACAGCCCAGTATGTGCCATAGATACAGCCCAGTATGTGCCATAGATACAGCCCAGTATGTGCCATAGATACAGCCCAGTATGTGCCATAGATACAGCCCAGCATGTGCCATAGATACAGCCCAGTATGTGCCATAGATACAGCCCAGTATGTGCCATAGATACAGCCCAGTATGTGCCATAGATACAGCCCAGTATGTGCCATCGATAACACGAGACACAAACAGCAATCAGTCCAATCCTAGTTTAGCTGGATCAGTTCTGTGTGAAAAACTGTAATCTAAAGCTACTGCTGAAATATGTAGATTTACAGTATATGAAATTGGGCATTACTCCACAGAAAATAATCAACATACACCAATTCCACCGGAGTGTCTCCCAGTCACATTTAAGTATATTGTTTGTTTAAAGTTCCACTAAAATGTCAACTATTATACCAATGTCTATTTAACGTGTGCTGTTAAGTCTGACAGCTTGTTGTATTTTATGACTGTTAAGAATTCAATTCTGGCCTAGATATATATGTACACAAAACTACAGTACAATGTTTAAAGTCCTACGAAGGATTCCACATCAATTTGATGTATGTAAAAGGTAACCGATTGGCACTTATATCCTGCCATTAACTGTTTGTAATATTACAAGATCTTTCTTCCCTTTGCTATGTGTGCTAATGACCTGTACATCACTCCGGATTCAATTTGAAGTTCTGAAGACATCTGAATGAATATCCTGTATGGGTTTTAACTACAAATAACCATCCTATTGAAAATGGATTCCTGTTTCCTCAAACCTTTTTTGAATGAGAAACAAACTTGTCCTATCATGCTTATAAATGAGATTTTGTAAGGCTTCATGTACCAATAAAATAAAAATCCAGCAAGCTTCGTGTGGTCCAATTTAAAGCGTGTATGGGAAATCTGTGGAGCTGTCCCACGTAATTCTTATAACACTGGCAGTCCAAGGAAGGCCTGACAACCTTAACATTGTATTTGTCCTGTAATGAGCCAACGGGTCCAACATAAACTTTGACTAAAGATAGGTGGCGGGCTTATTGCAGGAATTTAGGCATTACTTGCAATAGACATGGTTTCATTGCTGGATAGGTATGGTGATACAGATCTAGAGCAATAAATCTAAATCTAAGCTAATAAGGAAAAGATCCTCAGTCTTGTTAAAATGATATTTCACTAATGATATAATTGATTAGCCTTATCCAGACCACGATGTGCACATTAAGGGGCACCGATACCTTGACAGATCAGTGAGAAGTACCCAATCATACAGCCCCAACGACCATCAGTAGGTATGGTGGAATGACCACTTCTACCATCTCATTATCTCTGGTACTTGACACTCCATACTAATCACTTAAATAGGCTATAATGGCTATCAAGATATCTCAGATGGACCACTGAGAATGTTGATACCTTAACTCAATATATTTCTGTCTGAGGGAAAGAAGGCTGTGTAACTCAAGTGAGACAGGATATTTCATAACAATGGAAGGACACAGGATATTTAATAGTTCAATTTGGAATATTGCATAAAATTAACAATTGAATAAATAAAATCTGAGTTTATCATTTACCCAGTGGTAGGTTACCTAATGGTAGGTTACCCAGTGGTAGGTTACCCAGTGGTAGGTCACCCAGTGGTAGGTTACCTAATGGTAGGTTACCCAGTGGTAGGTTACCTAATGGTAGGTTACCCAGTGGTAGGTTACCCAGTGGTAGGTCACCCAGTGGTGGGTTACCTAATGGTAGGTTACCCAGTGGTAGGTCACCCAGTGGTAGGTTACCTAATGGTAGGTTACCCAGTGGTAGGTTACCTAATGGTAGGTTACCCAGTGGTAGGTTACCTAATGATAGGTTTCCTAATGGTAGGTTACCCAGTGGTAGGGCACCCAGTGGTAGGTCACCCAGTGGTAGGTCACCCAGTGGTAGGTTACCTAATGATAGGGTACCCAGTGGTAGGTCACCCAGTGGTAGGTCACCTAATGGTAGGTTATCCAGTGGTAGGTTACCCAGTGGTAGGTTACTTAGTGGTAGGTCACCCAGTGGTAGGTTACCTAATGGTAGGTTATCCAGTGGTAGGTTACCTAATGGTAGGTCACCTAATGGTAGGGTACCTATTGGTAGGGTACCTAGTGGTAGGTTACCTAATGGTAGGGTACCTAGTGGTAGGTTACCTAATGGTAGGTCACCTAATGGTAGGGTACCCAGTGGTAGGTTATCCAGTGGTAGGTAACCTAATGGTAGGTCACCTAATGGTAGGGTACCCAGTGGTAGGGTACCCAGTGGTAGGTTACCCAGTGGTAGGTTATCCAGTGGTAGGTAACCTAATGGTAGGTCACCTAATGGTAGGTCACCTAATGGTAGGGTACCTAATGGTAGGGTACCCATTGGTAGGGTACCCAGTGGTAGGTTACCCAGTGGTAGGTCACCTAATGGTAGGTCACCTAATGGTAGGGTACCTAGTGGTAGGTCATCTAATGGTAGGGTACCTAATGGTAGGTCATCTAATGGTAGGGTACCTAGTGGTAGGTTACCCAGTGGTAAGGTACCCAGTGGTAGGTCATCCAGTGGTAGGTTACTCAGTGGTAGGTCACCTAATGGTAGGGTACCTATTGGTAGGTCACCTAATGGTAGGGTACCCAGTGGTAGTTTACCTAATGGTAGGGTACCTAGTGGTAGGTTACCTAATGGTAGGTTACTCAGTGGTATGGTACCCAATGGTAAGTATCCAGTGGTAGGTCACCTAATGGTAGGTTCTCTAGTGGTAGGTTACCTAATGGTAGGGTACCTAGTGGTAGGTTATCCAGTGGTAGGTAACCTAATGGTAGGGTACCCAGTGGTAGGTTACTCAGTGGTAGGTCACCTAATGGTAGGGTACATATTGGTAGGTCACCTAATGGTAGGGTACCCAGTGGTAGTTTACCTAATGGTAGGGTACCTAGTGGTAGGTTACCTAATGGTAGGTTACTCAGTGGTATGGTACCCAGTGGTAAGTATCCAGTGGTAGGTCACCTAATGGTAGGTTCTCTAGTGGTAGGTTACCTAATGGTAGGTCACCTAATGGTAGGGTACCTAGTGGTAGGTTACCCAGTGGTAGGTTATCCAGTGGTAGGTAACCTAATGGTAGGGTACCCAGTGGTAGGTTAGCCAGTGGTAGGTCACCTAATGGTAGGTCACCTAATGGTAGGGTACCTAGTGGTAGGTTACCCAGTGGTAGGTTATCCAGTGGTAGGTTATCAAGTGGTAGGTAACCTAATGGTAGGGTACCCAGTGGTAGGTTACCCAGTGGTAGGTCACCTAATGGTAGGTCACCTAATGGTAGGGTACCTAGTGGTAGGTCATCCAGTGGTAGGTTACCCAGTGGTAGGTCACCTAATGGTAGGTCACCTAATGGTAGGGTACCTAGTGGTAGGTTCTCTAGTGGTAGGGTACCAAGTGGTAGGTTACCTAATGCTAGGGTACCTAGTGGTAGGGTACCTAGTGGTAGGTTACCCATGCAAAATATTGTGAATAAGGAGGAATGACAGAAAACCATGAAAATGCCTGAATGTAGACTATTCATATATATGTACAAACATTTTGAGAATAATCTTAGAAATGAAAATGAAATAAGCTAAATGCTGTATCCACAATCATGACAGGAGTTGGAATATTTACAGTAAAATATGTCTCACACATTCCTCCACTGATAGAATATCAAAAATCAATGAGAAATGACCCATAAAGTGTCCTTCAAACTCGGACAAGGATCCATTGACATGTTTAGTGCCCTCCCTATGGGAGATATTGATATTAAACATCTTCACACCAGTGTCTAGTCAATCAGCAAAAAATCTCATTAAGTAGAATATCGTGCTTAGGTGACCACCACTTCACCAGTAACCTCTACCTATATAGTGTTATACAAGGTACACAAATGTCCCAGCTTCGACCCTCACTTAGACACCTAGAGGTGCATGAAATTGTCCCCTTGGGACACATTTACACATCCTTGTACACAGAAACATGAGGTGTGATGGAGGACATTTAGTCTGGCCTTATCAACATAGAGTTTAATTCCTATTGGAATACCAAATGCTACCATTGAACTTTGAATTTGATTGAATGTGTAAAAGGACACAAAATAAACAAAAATAATCTTAAAATTTCAGAAAGATATAGCTCCATATTTTCTGAAAAATAGTGAGGACTATATCTAATTACCAAAATCCTAGATGGCCACTTGTTGACTTATATCTTAATCTTTCAATCAGCCTAAAAAATAGACATATTGCACAAGTGGGCACCAGGGGGAACCTACATATGTAATATGTGAAAGATACACCCAAAATATTCTTCAGAAATAGCAATAAAAACCTTAACTGTCAAAATCTAAGATGGCCATCTCTCCATATTGATCTTTTGATAAGCCCAAAAATTCAGCATGCACAACGGGGATTAAAATATTTTAAGATTAAATATCCACTGGTAAAGAGAGATTTGATCTCAGACGACCAGTGATAAAGAGAGATTTGATCTCAGATGACCAGTGACAAAGACAGATTTGATCTCAGATGACCAGTGACACAAAGACAGATTTGATCTCAGATGACCAGTGACAAAGACAGATTTGATCTCAGATGACCAGTGACATAGAGATTTGATCTCAGATGACCAGTGACATAGAGAGATTTGATCTCAGATGACCTGTAACAAAGACAGATTTGATCTCAGATGACCTGTGACAAAGACAGATTTGATCTCAGATGACCTGTGACAAAGACAGATTTGATCTCAGATGACCTGTGACAAAGACAGATTTGACCTCAGATGACCTGTGACAAAGACAGATTTGATCTCAGATGACCTGTGACATAGAGATTTGATCTCAGATGACCTGTGACAAAGACAGATTTGATCTCAGATGAGCTGTGACAAAGACAGATTTGATCTCAGATGACCTGTGACATAGAGATTTGATCTCAGATGACCTGTGACATAGAGATTTGATCTCAGATGACCAGTGACATAGAGATTTGATCTCAGATGACCTGTGACAAAGAGAGATTTGACCTCAGATGACCTGTGACAAAGACAGATTTGATCTCAGATGACCTGTGACATAGAGATTTGATCTCAGATGACCTGTGACAAAGACAGATTTGATCTCAGATGACCTGTGACAAAGACAGATTTGATCTCAGATGACCTGTGACATAGAGATTTGATCTCAGATGACCTGTGACATAGAGATTTGATCTCAGATGACCTGTGACAAAGACAGATTTGATCTCAGATGACCTGTGACAAAGACAGATTTGACCTCAGATGACCTGTGACAAAGACAGATTTGATCTCAGATGATCTGTGACATAGAGATTTGATCTCAGATGACCTGTGACAAAGACAGATTTGATCTCAGATGACCTGTGACAAAGAGATTTGATCTCAGATGACCTGTGACAAAGAGATTTGATCTCAGATGACCTGTGAAATAGAGATTGGACCTCAGATGACCTGTGACATAGAGATTTGATCTCAGATGACCTGTGACAAAGAGATTTGATCTCAGATGACCTGTGACATAGAGATTGGACCTCAGATGACCTGTGACAAAAAGGGTTTAAAGTATTCTCATATTTGACCAGTACATAAAGCTCCATTAAAATACATCAAATAATGAAGTCGCTGGAGCACTGACAAATGTTTTCTATGAATAGTAACAGTGACCTAGTCCTCGACCTTGGACACTTAACCAAGAACTACTTTGAGGTGTCTCACACTTGACAAATCAGTTTGATCAAACTCTGTTTAAAAATGAGGTCAATAGGATGCTGACATAAGGTGAACATATCAAGATGTATCTCCGCCCACGTACTTACAAATGCCTGGGGAATGCTATCCCCTACCCGACTTGAGGGGATAATAATGATGGAAAAAATCATCACTGTTATTTAAGTATTTTCATTTCTGTTCCTTCACCGGTAATAAAAGGAAGAATTCCAGAAATAAATCACTTCTCCTCTCACTGACAAAACAAATGGCTGTAGGTGATGATGAAATCTCCACAAAGCACACATATATAGTTTTGGCTCCAGATTCTAAAGAAGCAGGTTCTCATTTCTATTTCCAGAGTTATAATTAGGATGACAGCCAGTGCACTGCCTAGGATTAAAAACTGTTTCTGGTCCTTTCCTATCACAGTCTTCTCTTATATCATTACAAGGACAATGTGTGTGTCACAATGGTAGCATCACAAGAAAATAAACAGAAGTTCTTTAACCTCTAAAAAGGTTCAGGTCTATCACCACATAAAATTGCAGGAGAAATTTATGCTGCTTTATTTTAGTAGAAATTTTCAGCTCAGTTTATAAAAGTTTATAAAGATTTAACAAATATTTTCTCCAGTTTGTACTGGATGGGACTTCAACATTGATCATCAACCTTATTATTGTAGGAAGTTCATGTCCAGCTTTCACCATAAAAAATCAATTAAAACCGATCCAATTTTATGAAAACCATGACAAACATCTCAATATAATTGATAAAGCACCAATATATTTTCCCTTCACCAATAAAAAAGATTAAAAGTAGTTTCAAGTATCTTGTTGATTTAAAGAATTAACCTCAACATAAAATGTGCTTTTCATGGACAGCTTCAACAGCCAAATGGAAACAGGTTCAGTACTACTAAAAATGAGGATGACTCACCCATGTAGAAATACACAGGAAAATGCGAAGCCAAGGACCAAATTTAAAATCTATTGATCTTTTATTTAAGTCAAGCAAAAATCAAACTTCATTGGCAGGCAATCCAAGTTAAACCTCACACATTAATGACTTGTCCTAGACAACTTCCTCTTAAACAGGAATCATGCAATAAGGTCACCAAAAACAATAAGGTCACCAAAAACAATCACAACTCTGCTTAAAAGGACACCACTTAACAGTAATAATTAGAGGTCACCAAAATACAATCACAACGCTGCTCAAAGGTATGATGATTTACAGTAACAGGAGGCCAAGCGGGCCTGCATTGCTCACCTGTACATTTCAGTAGTTATGACAAAATACACTAATTTCACTTATATTCCAAATATTTTTCTTCTTTTGAACTGCCTCACCCAACAATGGTTCAAACAACAGGTGGACTAAATCATGTAATTCTTTAAAAAAAAAAAAAAAAAGTTTTTAAAGTTATTGTTTTTTTCTTCCTATAATTCCCCTATTGGGCCCCATTTCTCCCACCTCAAGAGTGTCACATCCTTCATTTATACAACATACAACATTGCTGAATAATTCTCCAGACCAAATTTAATCAAAATCCATTAATGTGTTCAGGACTAGTAGTGTTTTAAAAAGTTTTATATTTCAGGCAAGGTTAGCTGAAAATTGTTTATAATAATATTATTACAAAGGGCAATAACTTTTTAAGTTATTGTTGAAAAATTTCCATTTTTGAACACGTCTGAGATCTTGTCAATATATGGCAACATGCACAGTTTCATCAAACTTGGTGGATGTTTACTCCAGTTATTGTGTTCACAAGGTCCAATAATAATATCAAACAAAGGACAATAACTCTGTAAGTTACTGTTGAATAGTTTCTATTTTTGAACTCATCCAAGATCTTGTTATGTATGACTGCATACAAAGTTTCATCAAATATGGTTGATAATTACTTCAGTTATTGTGTTAACAAGGTCAAATAATAATATTATAACAAAGGGCAATAACACTGTAAGTTACTCTAGAATAATTCCTATTTTCTAACTCATCTGAGATCTTGTTGATATCTGACTGCATACAAACTTCATTAAACTTGGTTGATAATTACTGAAGTTATCGTGTTCACAGGGTTATTGTTGACAGAAGGACAACAGACACCACAGTACGGCATATTGAGCTGACTTTGGTCTTTTGATCAGGTGAGCTAATGATTAGAGGTCACCAAACACCTATCGCAACTCTGCTCTAAAGTTTGATGATTAACAGCAATTATCAGAGATCATCAACTCCAATGGACTATTGCTTATATCAGTTCTGCAGCTTATAATATCTTTGACTTTAGTGATAAATTTAATTTACTTGAGTTTCAAAGTTTATGTAAGGCATGAATGTGTACTCAAGTATATATCATTCAGTGTTACATATCTAATATTGAACCCTGGAATTTTAGTTTACAGGAACAAATTTTTGAATCTTGATGGTAGGTTGAGGTTTTCCAATATGAATTAACTTGGCATACCACATCCCAGCATGCTACTTGCCCTATATTATGACCCTGAGCCTCTAGGTTACTGAAAGGAAATCATTTAAATATGTTGATGCATTTGACCCATAAGACATTAAAAGCAGGCCTATCACTTGATCTAACTTTGTAGCCCTCCATTCCCGCATGTTACTGGCCCATTAGTTTGACCCTGGACCTCTTAGTGAGAAAGAAGATTTTAACACATTTCACTTGACACTTGTGACTAGAAAGTAGGGGTTTGAACTAACTCTAGGCCTCTTGGTTATTGAGAAGTAGTTTTTGAATAGGAACAGTTGATATTGGACCATAGCATAAGCTGCACTTACTCTTTGGGCAAATAGAATAAAAAAAAATGACCTTGATCTGCTATAGAGGACTTCTATTTGATTTAATCAACCTCTCTTTATAGACAAAGTGATTACTATAAGCCTCCATTTGAGTGGGGGCTATAATTGATGGTTCAAAATTATGTTAGTATGATGGAGACCTCTTGCCATAGTAACATTCAATGTCCTTTATACACACTGAGAGCTAACTGGACAGTGGTCATATGCTGACCATCATCCCTATGGGGATTTCCTGTTATTTACCAACGTTGACACTCATGGTTCCTGTTAGACCTAGCAGGTGGTGCCTTCAATAATGACCTTATGTGGTCAGAGAGCTTCAATCAGTCTTGTTTTTGTCAAGTCTCGTGTAAATACATCTAAAAGCCAATGGTGCAGACCCACTGCTTTCTATCACTATAGGGTTAGCTTTTCGAGGCCTTGTCAACTTAACACCTTATTCGGAGACTCCTTTCAAGATGTTGAGGGAAACTCTGTTAAAACTAAAGATGGTTTGTGTTGTCTTCTTGATTGACTTCACCGCCTGTAGCGTTGTACCAGCCATCCACACATCAGATGAACTGGCAATGTAAGATAATTACACAAAGTTATCCTGCAGTCACTTAATTAGAGGCTAGCGGTCAACACCCCGCACCTCAGCAGACCAGCGTGATGACAGGAGAAATCTCCATCATTCCTCTATAAGAAGTATGGTTTTAGTGTAAACACAGGTTTAATCTGTATCACATGCCAAATAACACTGATACAGAGGCGGTATCTCTTTATCATTGAGGATGCAGTTTCTGCATACCTGAATCAGGTAAAGTAATGTTCCCTATCGGAGTAAATGACCATGTCTTTAAGAGTTTCCAATTTTACAGACACTGATTATTTGAAACAATTCTTGCATTGTATCACATTACCATCATACCATCATATATCGGCGCTATTTAACAGATATCAACTTTTTGCAATGGCATTAAAACAGAGATGATCTAAGCACCATTAGGAACCAATTAAACATCTTAATTTTTTTGCAATATTCCAAAATATAATTTGTATCCATTCAGGCAACACTCATCTGCCTTTCAATGCTATTTGATGCAAAGGTCAACCAACCAAATGGTCAGTAGGGCAACAATCATTACAGATCTAATGGTCAGTAAGGCAATGGTCAAGAGATCAAATGGTCAGTAAGGCAATGGTCAACAGATCAAATGGTCAGCAAGGCAATGGTCAACAGATGAAATGGTCAGTAAGACAATGATCAATGATTAGTAAAGCTATATGATCAATATAATCTTATAATGGTCAGTAAGACAACAGTCAACAGAACTGATGGTCAGTAAGACTAAGGCAATGGTCAACAGATGTAATGGTAAGTAAAACAATGGACAACAGACCTGATGGTCAGTAAGACAATGGTCAACAGACCTGATGTCAGTAAGACAATGGTCAACAGACCTGATGGTCATTAAGACAATGGCCAACAGACCTGATGGTCAGTAAGACAATGGTCAACAGACCTGATGTCAGTAAGACAATGGCCAACAGACCTGATTTCAGTAAGACAATGGTCAACAGACCTGATGTCAGTAAGACAATGGCCAACAGACCTGATTTCAGTAAGACAATGGCCAATAGACCTGATGTCAGTAAGACAATGGCCAACAGACATGATGGTCAGTAATACAATGGTCAACAGACCTGGTGGTCAGTAAGACAATGGTCAACAGACCTGGTGGTCAGTAAGACAATGGCCATCAGACCTGATTTCAGTAAGACAATGGCCATCAGACCTGATTGCCAGTAATATAATGGTCAACAGACCTGGTGGTCAGTAAGACAATGGTTAACAGACCTGATGTCAGTAAGACAATGGTCAACAGACCTGATGTCAGACCTGATGTCAGTAAGACAATGGTCAACAGATGTAATGGTAAGTTAGGTGATTAACATGATAATATGATTTACACATTTAGGTAGGACTGTGTTAGAAGGTACAGAATAATTGCTGATGCTGTGTTGATAATAGACACAACATGACATTTGGTGCTATGGTGACCTCAGACTGACCATGTGAAACACTCAGATCAATTAGACATGGTCTACATAGCAGATTATCTCATCACCTAACAGTACATCTAGAGGTTCTGAGTCTGTCAAAGGAAATAAAAGGACAAATACAGCTTGTTTCTGAAATGCTAATCAACACCTTACACTTGTATAATGGACAAGATTTGAGGATGATTACAAGAATTGATATTTGGTAACTGTGTCAAGGTGACTGGTGTACCTGCATGATTAACTGGGTCACAAGGGTGGTTATCAATTGCAAGTAAAATGGATTTGGTTACCACAGAGATGTGATGGTAGCTAATTACCAAAGTAATATAGTGATGATGCTTGGTTACCAGGGTCACTGTGATAACAATATGATCAGTATGATACTACTTTGTTACCAAGGTCAGTGTGATACTACTTGGTTACCAAGGTCACTGTGGTGATACCTAGTTACCAAGGTCGCTGTGATGATACCTAGTTACCAAGGTCACTGTGACAATGCTTAGTTACCATGGTCACTGTGATGATGCCTAGTTACCAAGGTCACTGTGATGATGCCAAGTTACCATGGTCCCTGTGATGATGCCTAGTTACCAAGGTCACTGTGATGATACCTAGTTACCAAGGTCACTGTGATGATACCTAGTTACCATGGTCACTGTGATGATGCCAAGTTACCGAGGTCACTGTGATGATGCCAAGTTACCGAGGTCACTGTGATGATACCTAGTTACCAAGGTCACTATGATGTAACCTGATTATCACAGTATATTGATACCTGGTTACCCAAGTCTCTATGGTGATACCTGATTATCACAGTATATTGATACCTGGTTACCCAAGTCTCTATGGTGATACCTAATTATCACGGTATATTGATACCTGGTTACCCAAGTCTCTACGGTGATACCTGATTATCATGGTATATTGATACCTAGTTACCAAGGTCACTATGGTGATACCTGATTATCATGGTATATTGATACCTTGTGATACCTGATTTTATGGTTTTATTGACCTGGTTACCAAGTCTTCTATAGTGATATTGGATACCTAGTTACTCATGTCTCTACGGTGATACCTGATTATCACGGTATATTGATACCTGGTTACCCAAGTCTCTATAGTGATACCTGATTATCACGGTATATTGATACCTGGTTACCCAAGTCTCTATGGTGATACCTGATTATCACAGTATATTGATACCTTGTTACTCAAGTCTCTATAGTGATACCTAATTATCATGGTATATTGATACCTTGTTACTCAAGTCTCTATAGTGATACCTGATTATCACGGTATATTGATACCTGGTTATCGGAGTCTCTATAGTGATACCTGATTATCATGGTATATTGATTTCTGGTTACCCAAGTCTCTATAGTGATACCTGATTATCATGGTATATTGATTTCTGGTTACCCAAGTCTCTATAGTGATACCTGATTATCACGGTATATTGATACCTGGTTATCGGAGTCTCTATAGTGATACCTAATTATCATGGTATATTGATTTCTGGTTACCTGAGTCTATCTTGTGATTCCGATTACCTAGGTGACTACAGTGTTACCTGGTTACAATTGTAACTATAGTGGTACTTGATTTCTGGAGATGCTATGGTAACACTTGTACTAACTTATTCCTTATTCACAGATACCAATATACAACATGTAAGCTACCTTATCTAACTCTGCTTTTCATGGACTATTTACTTGCACTGTTGCATCCAACTGCAATTTTGCCAGCGAGTAATTTAATGACTTAATGTCTGGGCATGTCTCTGTAGGTTTAGTGAAGAACTCCTTGACCAATAGATTACCATACCCAAACTAAATGATTAATAGTCATTAACTTACAAGACAGGCGACTGCCAATGATGACAATGAATTGGCTGGACCAGTAATTACCTCAATTTCAGCAATTCTGATTAAATTTCTAGGAACTAACATACTCGTGTCTCTAGTGGGTAAATGGCAACGGCCACACTATAGTCTGCATTCTAAAGATTTTTCAAAGCAACCAGTTTTGCTCCTTGACAGATAATATGCCTTAAAAGGACCAAAATGTTACACAACCAGTGGCCAGGCCTAAGATCTGGGACCTGTTTTAGAATTCATTACATGGTTTTCTTTTATACAACCTGCCAGCCAGGCCCCAGGTGTGGGACTGAAAGTCTGTTAACGACCATCCAGCCAGGCTCCAGATGTGGGACTGAAAGTTTGTTAACCACCAGCCAGCTAGCCAGCCAGGCCCCAGGTGTGGGACTGAAAATCTGTTAACCACCATCCAGCCAGGCTAGTTTGTTAACGACCAGCCAGCTAGGCCTCAGGTCTGGACTGCATTGAACGTCTGTCATACAACCTGCCAGCCTGGCCTCAGAACCTGTCAGCCAGGTCTCAGATCTGGGACTGAAATTCTGTTATACAACCGTTCAGTCAGGCCTCAGATCTGAGACTGAAAGTCTTATACAACCAGCCAGCCTAGCAGAAACTTGACTAGAAATTTGAATTGTTAAAAGGTTACAGACGGCGAACGGTGCACGGAGACCGACGAAGCATGATGACAATATGTCAACCTGACCCTTCATGTCAGATGACCTAACACCGGCCCAATAGGCCCAAATTGTTCACCTGCTATCCACTGATCCTTTTTACATAAACATAATAAAGTACATGTGTATCAGAGACCATATATAAGATCTCAGGGCCTCATGGTTATTTGAAAAGGTGGCTTTAAAATATTTTGGCCAATCTCATTCTTTCAAACTTAAATCATGGTCAAGGTCATTCATTTCAACAAACTTCCTAGCTTTCACCCACTAATTAGCATGTTACAAGCCAAATATCAGGTCTCTGGGCCTTTTGGTTTTTGAAAATAATTAAAAGTCATGGAAATATTTTTGTCTATTTTCCCCCTTTGTGACCTTGAATGAAGTTGCAAGGTCATTCATTTGAATAAACTTGGCTGCCCTTCACTCAAGCATGGTATAGACCCAATATCCGGCCTGAGGGCTAGAATATAAGTCAAGAACTAGAACTAGATAGAATATAGGCAAAGGTCATTCATTTGGATAAATTTGGTAGCACTTCACCCTACCATGCTACATACCCAATATCAAGTCCCTGGGACTTTTGGGCCATTGATCAGAAGTCATTTAAAGATTCTACCCTATTTGACCCCTGTGACCTTGAATATAGGTAAAGGTTATTCATTTGAACAAACTTGGTAGCCTACAGGCCAAATTTTAGGCCTCTAGGCCTCTTGGTTATTGAGAAGAAGTGTATGAATGGAAAAGTTAGTACCAGCTGGATAACAGATGGACAACACTGTGCCACTGCATAAGCTGACTTATTCTTGGGGCAGGTGAGTTGAAATTGAATTTGATATGGGGTTCAAACTTGAGAAGGGGGGGAGGAGACAAGGGTATTATTTTACCATATAGAACTACCAACAAGCTGCATGCCTTTATAGAGCCACTGTAGAGTAATGAGACAATTAACTTGGATATGAAGCAGAATCCCAGAGGGGATATGATATAGACTTGTCTCATCCAGGATAATATCTAGCCATAATCTACAAAATACGCCACTCATCACATCACATTCCGGGATATTAGAATTATCAGCGATTTTAGTGTTCTCCAGAAGGATCAACCTATTTTCTGTCGATATCTGATCTTACTAACCTTTAGTTTAACACCTATATATAGTGTCTTTACCATAGATGATAGTCTGTGCAGTGTTAGCCATATGACAGTCTGTAGTGTTGGCCATGTGACAGTCTGTAGTGTTGGCCATGTGACAGTCTGTAGTGTTGGCCATGTGACAGTCTGTAGTGTTAGTCATGTGACAGTCTGTAGTGTTAGCCATGTGACAGTCTGTAGTGTTGGCCATATGACAGTCTGTAGTGTTGGCCATGTGACAGTCTGTAGTGTTGGCCATGTGGCAGTCTGTAGTGTTAGTCATGTGACAGTCTGTAGTGTTGGCCATGTGACAGTCTGTAGTGTAAGTCATGTGACAGTCTGTAGTGTTGGCCATGTGACAGTCTGTAGTGTTAGTCATGTGACAGTCTGTAGTGTTGGCCATGTGACAGTCTGTAGTGTAAGTCATGTGACAGTCTGTAGTGTTGGCCATGTGACAGTCTGTAGTGTTAGTCATGTGACAGTCTGTAGTGTTGGCCATGTGACAGTCTGTAGTGTTAGCCATGTGACAGTCTGTAGTGTTGGCCATGTGACAGTCTGTAGTGTTGGCCATGTGACAGTCTGTAGTGTTAGTCATGTGACAGTCTGTAGTGTTGGCCATATGACAGTCTGCAGTGTTAGCCATATGACAGTCTGTAGTTGTTGGCCATATGACAGTCCTGTAGTGTTAGTCATAGTGACAGTCCTGTAGTGTTCGCCATGTGACACGCTGCAGTGTGTAGTCATGTGACCAGTCCTTGAGTGTTGGGCCATAGTGTACAGTCTGTAGTGTTAGCCATGTGACAGTCTGTAGTGTTAGCCATGTGACAGTCTGTAGTGTTAGTCATGTGACAGTCTGTAGTGTTAGCCATGTGACAGTCTGTAGTGTTAGCCATGTGACAGTCTGTAGTGTTAGTCATGTGACAGTCTGTAGTGTTGGCCATGTGACAGTCTGTGGTGTTAGTCATGTGACAGTCTGTGGTGTTAGCCATGTGACAGTCTGTGGTGTTGGCCATGTGACAGTCTGTGGTGTTGGCCATGTGACAGTCTGTAGTGTTAGTCATGTGACAGTCTGTGGTGTTAGCCATGTGACAGTCGTAGTGATAGCCATTTGACAAGTATGTCGTGTTGGCCATATGACACGTCTGTACAGTGTTTTAATAAAAGTAAATTCTACTTTATTTTTAGAAATCATGACCTTGGTCTTGACTAAGTTACCTATTGCAACAACTGTATATAAAAGTATAACAATATATGAATTAATGAATTTTATTTTAGGCTTTTAGTGTGGACATGCAAACAGACACTTATGGTCACAATTATTACTATTAACATAGTAAACTCCCACTAAAACTATCTTAATATGTAATTTCACCAAAAATAGTTTTCCAAAATTGCCATCCAATCCTTGTCTGGTAATTATCCAGGTCAGATCCAACTTCCTCATCTGAATCTTTTTTTCTGACAGCTATATGAGATCAGATGTCGATGACAGGCTATCTAGACAGCTTTTGATATCAGACAAAAATAAAACAGGAAGTTGTACTGCCATGGACAGTTGGTCCAAATCTGTCTGACCAGTGCCCACTCTGACAAGAGAACCGGACCAGATAGACATGCCTATGGGACCAGGGAGATGAGATTTTCCTGTCTGGGTAACATGAACTAGCATTTTATAAGCAGGCCAGCTCAGTGATCCCTCACTGCATCAGGTCATACACTGTCTGTAGGGTATAGCTGTCTGCTGGAAAGCTAGTACACTTCAAATTTATCAGATATGCTTTGAAATCTTACAAAGCATGCAAAGTGGCCATTGTTTCTAAGAAAAATTCATGAAAATTTCTCACTTCATATTTCAAGTTTCTAAGGGACTCATTTCAATTTCAAGACAATTTTTTGTGAAAACTTTCCAATGAGCTACACACAAAGAGAAGCTAGCAGCATGAGGACAAACACTCCACAATGGTTCCATGTAAAGTCTATATATATATCCTTAGCTACATAGAATTCTGGTCTGAAGTGGAGTCTGGTCATGCCATATTGCTTAGTGAAAGCTATTTCGAGTAGAAACAACAGGTCTATTGGGAGGAACAATTCTTAATTAACGACCATCATTAAATTGGACATTTCATCGTGAGGTAAAGCTATGGCTAATCTTGTAAAAGCTTTTCCATTTTTAGCTGTGTTACTCTATGTTAATGCATTCCTATTATGTGAATTATTTTCAACAGAAACTACAAAACAAAAGGCTAATGGTCTGCCATCAATTTGGTAACTATATATACAATTTCAATTTGTTCCATTTTCTGATGAATACATCAAATTTTAACATTGATGTTGTAAAAAGTCTCTTGAGATTACATGAAATGTGGCACGCATCACTAAACCTGTCCTAAAGAGTACCCTGTAACAGCAGAAATTCAGTTAGCTGGCCACTCAGATACTACCAGATGTTATGACCAGAAAAGGTCTTCCAAGCAACACAATCTATAGTAAAATGACCATTCCATGTTCTGGTTATTTCTATGCAGCTAAGAGAAATTTATTGTCAGATGTTAGTTCTGTTTATTAAATTTGGGGTTCTCATCAGCTCCATTACTAAGATACATAAATGTACAATCAAGGCATTAGGCTTTGTCACAATTCCCTGCAGGGGTATAGGATAACATATGAGGTCCCTCTGTCAGATCAGGGAAGGTTTCTCCATATATTCTCTGTTAAAGAGCCCTTGGATGAGACCTGCTAAGTCATAATGCATACAGTCCAAGGAGACTAATGCGGCACTCCTACAGAACTGAGGGCTTTCATCATGTGCAAGGTGACGATCTGCAGCTACCCAAAATTGATCTGCTACCCCTACTGCAGCACTCTTTTCCTTTCTGCCGTTTGTTTCTCTCTAATGGGGTCCCCTAGACACACGTCCTTATATAACCAGGCTGTACATGGTCACCCCTACAGACCTGTCCTTATATAACCCAGTCTGTGCATGGTCACCCCTACAGACCTGTCCTTATATAACCCAGTCTGTGCATGGTCACCCCTACAGACCTGTCCTTATATAACCCTGACCCCCACCCCCAAACACTAGTCCTTATATCACCCTGCCCCCACATCCCATACTAGTCCTTTTATAACCCTGCCCCTACACCCCCCCCCCCCCCCCCCAACACTAGTCCTTATATAACCCTTCCCCCTACCCCAATACTAGTCCTTATGTATAACCCAGGCTGTGAATGGTCACGCCTACAAACCTGTCCTTATATAAACCTGACCCCCACCCCCCCCCAACACTAGTCCTTATATAACCCAGGCTGTGAATGGTCACGCCTACAAACCTGTCCTTATATAATCCTGACCCCCACCCCCCAACACTTATAGTCCTTATATAACCCTGCCCCCCCCCCCCCCCCCAACACTAGTCCTTATATAACCCAGGCTGTACATGGTCACCCCTACAAACCTGTCCTTATATAAACCTGACCCCCACCCCCCAACACTAGTCCTTATATAACCCAGGCTGTACATGGTCTCCGCCCTGCCTGTTTGTGTTCAAAATACAAGCTAAAATATCCTCCTTATGCAGAAAATTCAGAGTTTATCAAATATTCTCAGGAGATTGCACTGCATTGGTCACTGAACTCGATTGACCTTTTGTATTCACTGACTAATGACAACACTATATATACCTATAGCATCATACATAATACAGGAGATAGAGGAAATTGACTCACACATTGGACAATAAACTATTAGGACACTAATATTTCTGTGCTCGACTCATTTCATTTTTTCTTCTACTGTATCTGTTCAGGACATCTTTTGAATCATTCTTTTGTAATGACTGCCAGTTCGGCTAATCGGAAATAAATCGTTTTCATTCATGGCAATTCTAGTACTGCCATCTCTCTATGGGCGTCTGCATGTCATTATTTCCAGTACTCAAACCTCTTATGATGCCCTAATGCTCTAAATATATGCAAATCTCGCTTGTTGGAGCAATAAAGCTAAAGACATTTGAAAGAAACGGTCATATTCAGATTATTGTTCGAGATTTGCTCCATAATTCCAATAATTTTGATTGTTCTTAATGTCAAAGTATGCAGGTTTTCAGTGCAGATCTGATGCCCCTTACTGGAAATGATTAAAGAAGGGAGGTAGATATGAAACAAGGGTGAAAAAAACAATAGAAAGATGACTTTAAGGTAGAAACAGCAAAGGTCAAAGGGAAAAAATGTAGAGGACATGGAGACATAGAAAAGGCCAAATCAAGGTAGAAACAGAGATACAGAAAAGGCCAAATCAAGGTAGAAACAGAGATACAGAAAAGGCCCAATCAAGGTAGAAATAGAGATACAGAAAAGGCCAAATCAAGGTAGAAACAGAGACACAGAAAAGGCCCAATCAAGGTAGAAACAGAGATACAGAAAAGGCCTAATCAAGGTAGAAACAGAGATACAGAAAAGGCCCAATCAAGGTAGAAACAGAGATACAGAAAAGGCCTAATCAAGGTAGAAACAGAGATACAGAAAAGGCCTAATCAAGGTAGAAACAGAGATACAGAAAAGGCCCAATCAAGGTAGAAACAGAGATACAGAAAAGGCCCAAGCAAGGTAGAAATAGAGATACAGAAAAGGCCTAATCAAGGTAGAAATAGAGACACAGAAAAGGCCCAATCAAGGTAGAAACAGAGATACAGAAAAGGCCCAAGCAAGGTAGAAACAGAGACACAGAAAAGGCCTAATCAAGGTAGAAACAGAGACACAGAAAAGGCCAAATCAAGGTAGAAACAGAGACACAGAAAAGGCCTAATCAAGGTAGAAACAGAGATACAGAAAAGGCCTAATCAAGGTAGAAACAGAGACACAGAAAAGGCCTAATCAAGGTAGAAACAGAGATACAGAAAAGGCCCTAATCAAGGTAGAAACAGAGAAGCAGAAAAGGCCAAATCAAGGTAGAAACAGAGACACAGAAAAGGCCCAATCAAGGTAGAAACAGAGACACAGAAAAGGCCTAATCAAGGTAGAAACAGAGATACAGAAAAGGCCTAATCAAGGTAGAAACAGAGACACAGAAAAGGCCTAATCAAGGTAGAAACAGAGACACAGAAAAGGCCAATCAAGGTAGAAACAGAGATACAGAAAAGGCATAATCAAGGTAGAAACAGAGACACAGAAAAGGCCAAATCAAGGTAGAAACAGAGAACAGAAAAGGTATAATCAAGGTAGAAACAGAGAAACAGAAAAGGCCCAAGCAAGGTAGAAATAGAGAAGCAGAAAAGGCCTAATCAAGGTAGAAACAGAGAAACAGAAAAGGCCCAAGCAAGGTAGAAATAGAGAAACAGAAAAGGCCCAATAAAGGTAGAAACAGTAGAAGTCTAAAGGACAAGATGAAGAGGACAAGAGACACAGAAAAGGCCCAATCAAATGAAATTCATGAAACTTGTACCTTTAAAATAAAAAACGTTTTGAAAGGTCTCATCCTTGAAACTTTAAAGTTGATCTGGGTCATTTAAGTTGAGGCCAAGCTGAATTAATTCCTCTTCATTTCAAAATGAAAGTATTTCAAATTAACCTCCTTAAACAAACTTTGTCATCATTCATCCGAGCATCCTATATAGCTACTGGCCTAATGTCATGACCAATGGCAATTTGGTTACCAAAGGAAATATTTAGGTTTGATTACCATGACCTTGAAAGTAGGCCAAAGGTATCCAGGAAACAGCTAGGAGTCATGTTTTGGATTTACTCGTGAAAGTGACATTGCATATCTTCTGGGGACACAAAAGTTTGAACAATGAAATAACATTTTTTCCTAACTTAAACTTAATGATCCAGAACACAGAACAAGTAAATTCAAATGTTCTTTCTGGAAACAATTCACCATTTCCAAACTATTATATGGATGCAGCACGGACAATATAATCAAGGATCTGGGATTATCTTCTGTGATCCAACAATTTTCAGTCTCCAGGATACTTTACAACCTCGTAAGACAGAAGAGTATCTAATATTGACAAGATGATTATCATGAACAGGATGGTAGACTCCACAAGAAGTTGATCAATAAAGTTTGTCAGGTCTAATCACGTTTATCTGCAATATATGTTGCATGTTTGGCTATGAAGAGATCCATCAGTACTTGTCTTACAGGGCCAACCTACTGCACAGTCCTGGAATCAACTTATACCAAAGGGAAATGTTAAACACTATCTTTCTTTCCCAATGAGTAATAGATGTAATTACACTGACAATAAAAGAAATGTTTTCCTTTTAAATCGCTATCAGTGGAAAAGAACTTGAAATTTTATATAATTATTAAAGACAAGTTCCCACTTGCTATTGGAAACATTTCACAATTTAAAAGGAATCATATTTATTTAAAAGGCCTTATGGTTATTTTTCAAGCATCCAAATTGTTCTGAATTACAATGAATATAATCAGTTTCACCCGAGTACACCGTCTATAAAATACTGTTGAGTTATAAGACACATCAAAAAGTCTTTACCCCTGTACACTGACTCAGGAACTGTCGGGTTATAAGACACATCACTAGGTCTTTTACCCCGTCCACTGACTCAGGAACTGTCAGGTTATAAGACACATCACCATGTCTTTTACCCCGTACACTGACTCAGGAACTGTCGGGTTATAAGACACATCACCAGGTCTTTTACCCATACACTGACTCAGGAACTGTCAGGTTATAAGACACATCACCATGTCTTTTACCCCGTACACTGACTCAGGAACTGTCAGGTTATAAAACACATCACCATGTCTTTTACCCCGTACACTGACTCAGGAACTGTCAGGTTATAAAACACATCACCATGTCTTTTACCCCGTACACTGACTCAGGAACTGTCAGGTTATAAAACACATCACCATGTCTTTTACCCCGTACACTGACTCAGGAACTGTCGGGTTATAAGACACATCACCAGGTCTTTTACCCCGTACACTGACTCAGGAACTGTCTGGTTATAAGACAAATCACCAGGTCTTTTACCCCGTACACTGACTCAGGAACTGTTTGGTTATAAGACACATCACCAGGTCTTTTACCCCGTACACTGACTCAGGAACTGTCGGGTTATAAGACACATCACCAGGTCTTTTACCCGTACACTGACTCAGGAACTGTCGGGTTATAAGACACATCACCATGTCTTTTACCCTGTACACTGACTCAGGAACTGTAAGGTTATAAAACACATCACCATGTCTTTTACCCGTACACTGACTCAGGAACTGTCGGGTTATAAGACACATCAACAGGTCTTTTACCCGTACACTGACTCAGGAACTGTCGGGTTATAAGACACATCACCATGTCTTTTACCCTGTACACTGACTCAGGAACTGTAAGGTTATAAGACACATCACCAGGTCTTTTACCCGTACACTGACTCAGGAACTGTAAGGTTATAAGACACATCACCAGGTCTTTTACCCTGTACACTGACTCAGGAACTGTCGGGTCATAAGACACAACACCAGGTCTATTACCCCGTACACTGACTCAGGAACTGTCAGGTTATAAGACACATCACCAGGTCTTTTACCCGTACACTGACTCAGGAACTGTCGGGTTATAAGACACATCACCAGGTCTTTTACCCGTACACTGACTCAGGAACTGTCGGGTTATAAGACACATCACCAGGTCTTTTACCCTGTACACTGACTCAGGAACTGTCTGGTTATAAGACACATCACCAGGTCTTTTACCCATACACTGACTTAGGAACTGTCTGGTTATAAGACACATCACCATGTCTTTTACCCCGTACACTGACTCAGGAACTGTCGGGTTATAAGACACATCACCAGGTCTTTTACCCGTACACTGACTCAGGAACTGTTTGGTTATAAGACACATCACCAGGTCTTTTACCCCGTACACTGACTCAGGAACTGTCGGGTTATAAAACACATCACCAGGTCTTTTACCCGTACACTGACTCAGGAACTGTCGGGTTATAAGACACATCACCATGTCTTTTACCCCGTACACTGACTCAGGAACTGTCAGGTTATAAAACACATCACCATGTCTTTTACCCCGTACACTGACTCAGGAACTGTCAGGTTATAAAACACATCACCATGTCTTTTACCCCGTACACTGACTCAGGAACTGTCGGGTTATAAGACACATCACCAGGTCTTTTACCCCGTACACTGACTCAGGAACTGTCTGGTTATAAGACAAATCACCAGGTCTTTTACCCCGTACACTGACTCAGGAACTGTTTGGTTATAAGACACATCACCAGGTCTTTTACCCCGTACACTGACTCAGGAACTGTCGGGTTATAAGACACATCACCAGGTCTTTTACCCGTACACTGACTCAGGAACTGTCGGGTTATAAGACACATCACCATGTCTTTTACCCTGTACACTGACTCAGGAACTGTAAGGTTATAAAACACATCACCATGTCTTTTACCCGTACACTGACTCAGGAACTGTCGGGTTATAAGACACATCAACAGGTCTTTTACCCGTACACTGACTCAGGAACTGTCGGGTTATAAGACACATCACCATGTCTTTTACCCTGTACACTGACTCAGGAACTGTAAGGTTATAAGACACATCACCAGGTCTTTTACCCGTACACTGACTCAGGAACTGTAAGGTTATAAGACACATCACCAGGTCTTTTACCCTGTACACTGACTCAGGAACTGTCGGGTCATAAGACACAACACCAGGTCTATTACCCCGTACACTGACTCAGGAACTGTCAGGTTATAAGACACATCACCAGGTCTTTTACCCGTACACTGACTCAGGAACTGTCGGGTTATAAGACACATCACCAGGTCTTTTACCCGTACACTGACTCAGGAACTGTCGGGTTATAAGACACATCACCAGGTCTTTTACCCTGTACACTGACTCAGGAACTGTCTGGTTATAAGACACATCACCAGGTCTTTTACCCATACACTGACTTAGGAACTGTCTGGTTATAAGACACATCACCATGTCTTTTACCCCGTACACTGACTCAGGAACTGTCGGGTTATAAGACACATCACCAGGTCTTTTACCCGTACACTGACTCAGGAACTGTTTGGTTATAAGACACATCACCAGGTCTTTTACCCCGTACACTGACTCAGGAACTGTCGGGTTATAAAACACATCACCAGGTCTTTTACCCGTACACTGACTCAGGAACTGTCGGGTTATAAGACACATCACCATGTCTTTTACCCTGTACACTGACTCAGGAACTGTAAGGTTATAAAACACATCACCATGTCTTTTACCCGTACACTGACTCAGGAACTGTCGGGTTATAAGACACATCACCAGGTCTTTTACCCGTACACTGACTCAGGAACTGTCGGGTTATAAGACACATCACCATGTCTTTTACCCTGTACACTGACTCAGGAACTGTAAGGTTATAAGACACATCACCAGGTCTTTTACCCGTACACTGACTCAGGAACTGTAAGGTTATAAGACACATCACCAGGTCTTTTACCCTGTACACTGACTCAGGAACTGTCGGGTCATAAGACACAACACCAGGTCTATTACCCCGTACACTGACTCAGGAACTGTCAGGTTATAAGACACATCACCAGGTCTTTTACCCGTACACTGACTCAGGAACTGTCGGGTTATAAGACACATCACCAGGTCTTTTACCCGTACACTGACTCAGGAACTGTCGGGTTATAAGACACATCACCAGGTCTTTTACCCTGTACACTGACTCAGGAACTGTCTGGTTATAAGACACATCACCAGGTCTTTTACCCATACACTGACTTAGGAACTGTCTGGTTATAAGACACATCACCATGTCTTTTACCCCGTACACTGACTCAGGAACTGTCGGGTTATAAGACACATCACCAGGTCTTTTACCCGTACACTGACTCAGGAACTGTCAGAATATAAGACACATCACCAGGTCTTTTACCCGTACACTGACTCAGGAACTGTCAGGTTATAAGACACATCACCAGGTCTTTTACCCGTACACTGACTCAGGAACTGTCGGGTCATAAGACACAACACCAGGTCTATTACCCCGTACACTGACTCAGGAACTGTCAGGTTATAAGACACATCACCAGGTCTTTTACCCGTACACTGACTCAGGAACTGTCGGGTTATAAGACACATCACCATGTCTTTTACCCGTACACTGACTCAGGAACTGTCGGGTTATAAGACACATCACCAGGTCTTTTACCCTGTACACTGACTCAGGAACTGTCTGGTTATAAGACACATCACCAGGTCTTTTACCCATACACTGACTTAGGAACTGTCTGGTTATAAGACACATCACCATGTCTTTTACCCCGTACACTGACTCAGGAACTGTCGGGTTATAAGACACATCACCAGGTCTTTTACCCGTACACTGACTCAGGAACTGTCAGAATATAAGACACATCACCAGGTCTTTTACCCGTACACTGACTCAGGAACTGTCAGGTTATAAGACACATCACCAGGTCTTTTACCCGTACACTGACTCAGGAACTGTCGGGTTATAAGACACATCACCAGGTCTTTTACCCCGTACACTGACTCAGGAACTGTCGAGTTATAAGACACATCACCATGTCATTTACCCTGTACACTGACTCAGGAACTGTCTGGTTATAAGACACATCACCAGGTCTTTATCCCATACACTGACTCAGGAACTGTCGGGTCATAAGACACATCACCATGTCTTTTACCCTGTACACTGACTCAGGAACTGTCGGGTTATAAGACACATCACTGCAGGTCTTTTACCCTGTACACTGACTCAGGAACTGTTTGGTTATAAGACACATCACCAGGTCTTTTACCCGTACACTGACTCAGGAACTGTCGGGTTATAAGACACATCACCATGTCTTTATCCCGTACACTGACTCAGGAACTGTCTGGTTATAAGACACATCACCAGGTCTTTTACCCATACACTGACTTAGGAACTGTCTGGTTATAAGACACATCACCATGTCTTTTACCCCGTACACTGACTCAGGAACTGTCGGGTTATAAGACACATCACCAGGTCTTTTACCCGTACACTGACTCAGGAACTGTCAGAATATAAGACACATCACCAGGTCTTTTACCCGTACACTGACTCAGGAACTGTCAGGTTATAAGACACATCACCAGGTCTTTTACCCGTACACTGACTCAGGAACTGTCGGGTCATAAGACACAACACCAGGTCTATTACCCCGTACACTGACTCAGGAACTGTCAGGTTATAAGACACATCACCAGGTCTTTTACCCGTACACTGACTCAGGAACTGTCGGGTTATAAGACACATCACCAGGTCTTTTACCCGTACACTGACTCAGGAACTGTCGGGTTATAAGACACATCACCAGGTCTTTTACCCTGTACACTGACTCAGGAACTGTCTGGTTATAAGACACATCACCAGGTCTTTTACCCATACACTGACTTAGGAACTGTCTGGTTATAAGACACATCACCATGTCTTTTACCCCGTACACTGACTCAGGAACTGTCGGGTTATAAGACACATCACCAGGTCTTTTACCCGTACACTGACTCAGGAACTGTCAGAATATAAGACACATCACCAGGTCTTTTACCCGTACACTGACTCAGGAACTGTCAGGTTATAAGACACATCACCAGGTCTTTTACCCGTACACTGACTCAGGAACTGTCGGGTTATAAGACACATCACCAGGTCTTTTACCCCGTACACTGACTCAGGAACTGTCGAGTTATAAGACACATCACCATGTCTTTTACCCTGTACACTGACTCAGGAACTGTCTGGTTATAAGACACATCACCAGGTCTTTATCCCATACACTGACTCAGGAACTGTCGGGTCATAAGACACATCACCATGTCTTTTACCCTGTACACTGACTCAGGAACTGTCGGGTTATAAGACACATCACCGCAGGTCTTTTACCCTGTACACTGACTCAGGAACTGTTTGGTTATAAGACACATCACCAGGTCTTTATCCCGTACACTGACTCAGGAACTGTCGGGTTATAAGACACATCACCATGTCTTTATCCTGTACACTGACTCAGGAACTGTCGGGTTATAAGACACATCACCATGTCTTTTACCCTGTACACTGACTCAGGAACTGTCGGGTTATAAGACACATAACTAGGTCTTTTACCCCGTACACTGACTGGTGCTGTAAGGTCAATAGATATGTGTCAGGTTTACATTAACGATGACATTGTTTTACTTAATGTGGATTTTTTTTTGCCTGGGTTCATTGATCACACAAGGCTATAAATAATAGATAATCTCTATGTGGTTTGTAGGATCCATTATCTATTTTACTGGAAAGCCTATATATTTCATCATGTGCCTTCATGTTTATCAATTAGGGCTGACCAGTCATATTCCCATAAACACACCTTAAGATAATCATGTAAAAGACCTGCTAATGTCCCACTACATCAGCACAAGTGACGTCACTTAATTCTCATGAAACCAAAATAACAAAATTCTAGGATCACTTGTTATATAATATTGTATCTACATCTTGTGTGAAACAAGATCAAATGTAGTTACATAGTTACAGAAAGGTACTATAAATGTTTACCTACATCGGTAACAGTATATTTGTAGCTATCTCTAGAAGCTTGGCAAAATCTCTACTGAATTTCTGTAAATTCGGCTTTTTTTCCTATCTGTCTCTGAAGAAACAGTTTCGACATACATGTTTTCTGTCTCTTCAAATTTGTTATAGCGGTCACACTTGTTACATCAGTCACACTTGTTACATTAGGTCACACTTGTTACATCAGTCACACTTGTTACATCAGTCACACTTGTTACATCAGTCACACTTGTAGCATCAATCACACTTGTTACATCAGTCACACTTGTTACATCAGTCACACTTGTTACATCGGTCACACTTGTTACATTAGGTCACACTTGTTACATCAGTCACACTTGTTACAGCAGTCACACTTGTTACATCAGTCACACTTGTTACATCGGTCACACTTGTTACATTAGGTCACACTTGTTACATCAGTCACACTTGTTACATTAGGTCACACTTGTTACATCAGTCACACTTGTTACATCAGTTACACTTATTACATCAGCCACACTTGTTACATCAGTCACACTTATTACATCAGTCACACTTGTTACATCAGTCACACTTGTTACATTAGGTCACACTTGTTACAGCAGTCACACTTGTTACAGCAGTCACACTTGTTACAGTAGTCACACTTGTTACAGCAGTCACACTTGTTACATCAGTCACATTTGTTACATTAGGTCACACTTGTTACATCAGTCACATTTGTAGCATCAGTCACACTTGTTACATCAGTCACATTTGTAGCATCAGTCACACTTGTTACATCAGTTACACTTGTTACATCAGTCACACTTGTTACATCAGTCACACTTGTTACATCAGTCACACTTGTTACATCAGTCATACTTGTTACATCAGTCACATTTGTAGCATCAGTTACACTTGTTACATCAGTCACACTTGTTACATCAGTCACACTTGTTACATCAGTCACACTTGTTACATCAGTCACACTTGTTACATCAGTCACACTTGTTACATCAGTCACACTTGTTACATCAGTCACACTTGTTACATCAGTCACACTTGTTACATCAGTCACACTTGTTACATCAGTCACACTTGTTACATCAGTCACACTTGTTACATCAGTCACACATCAGTCACACTTGTTACACCAGTCACACTTGTTACATTAGGTCACACTTGTTACATCAGTCACACTTATTACATCGGTCACACTTGTTACATCAGTCACACATCAGTCACACTTGTTACATCAGTCCAACTTGTTACATTAGGTCACACTTGTTACATTAGGTTACACTTGTTACATCAGTCACACTTGTTACATCAGTCACACTTGTTACATCAGTCCAACTTGTTACATTAGGTCACACTTGTTACATCAGTCACACTTGTTACATCGGTCACACTTGTTACATCAGTCACACTTGTTACATCAGTCACACTTGTTACATCAGTCACACTTGTTACATCAGTCACACTTGTTACATCGGTCACACTTGTTACATCAGTCACACTTGTTACATCGGTCACACTTGTTACATTAGGTCACATTTGTTACATCAGTCACACTTGTTACATCAGTCACACTTGTTACATTAGGTCACACTTGTTACATCAGTCACACTTGTTACATCAGTCACACTTGTTACATCAGTCACACTTGTTACATCAGTCACACTTGTTACATCAGTCACACTTGTTACATCGGTCACACTTGTTACATCGGTCACACTTGTAGCATCAGTCACATTTGTTTTATCAGTCACACTTTTTACATTGGTCACATAATGTAAACATTGAGTTTGTAAAATTAATCATAACAGGATGTGAATAAATAATCTTGTAGGCTTTTAATAAAAATAGATACAGCCTATCTATATTTACATTTGTACCAAACATCCAATACTTAAGTCATTAAAATCTAATTTATCATCATATCAAGGATCAGAACACTTAAAATGTACATACATTTGAACTCTTCAAAACCTCCTTACCAATCTGTGGTCTTAATCTGTTTTTTAATAGGTGGTAAAATAAATCAAATTCATAAATTGATGATCAACTTGTTATATATAACTGTTTTTCCCCAATTCCATTATTTATCTGTAATCATATGGTTGTGTTAGGTAGTCAAGCCTTTGTGGTGGTCCAAGCTATGATCAAGCCGGTGCAAACTGGAGAATTTGGGAAAATAAAGCAGGTCGGCTCAAATTACCATTTCCAGACAGGTTATTTGATATATAATTTTTGGGCATGACCTGCCCTAAGCGGGTGAATTGACAGGTATGATATTGTCCTTGTTAGTCCCCACATGAACATCAATGCCAGGACAGTAACATGTTAGCTGACTGAACTGTACTAAAAGTTTAACTGCACAGACAGCCACTAAACCATAATACGCCTGACAGAAATTTTACTATAATACGCCTGACAGAAATTTTACTATAATACGCCATACAGAGACCTGACCATAATACGCATGACAGAGACCTTACCATAATACGCCTTACAGAGACCTTACCATAATACGCCTGACAGAGACCTTACCATAATACGCCTTACAGACACTTTACCATAATACGCCTGACAGAGACCTTACCATAATACGCCTGACAGAGACCTTACCATAATACGCCTGACAGAGACCTTACCATAATACGCCTTACAGACACTTTACCATAATACGCCTGACAGAGACCTTACCATAATACGCCTGACAGAGACCTTACCATAATACGCCTTACAGACACTTTACCATAATACGCCTGACAGAGACCTTACCATAATACGCCATACAGAGACCTGACCATAATACGCCTTACAGACACTTTACCATAATACGCCTGACAGAGACCTTACCATAATACGCCTTACAGAGACCTTACCATAATACGCCTGACAGAGACCTTACCATAATACGCCTGACAAACTTTTAAAAACCTTTTGGTGAATCGCAGGTAACTGAAGAACACTGCTCAAGTGATGATTGAAAAGGTGTCAACATGGTATTATGTATACATATATTGGTGACAACATGATATTATGTATACATATCTTGGTGACAACATGATATTATGTATACATATCTTGGTGACAACATGGTGTTATGTATACATATCTTGGTGACAACATGGTATTATGTATACATATATCGGTGACAACATGGTGTTATGTATACATATCTTGGTGACAACATGGAATTATGTATACATATCTTGGTGACAACATGATATTATGTATACATATATTGGTGACAACATGGTATTATGTATACATATCTTGGTGACAACATGATATTATGTATACATATCTTGGTGACAACATGGTATATGTATACATATCTTGGTGACAACATGGTATATGTATACACATCTTGGTGACAACATGGTATTATGTATACATATCTTGGTGACAACATGGTGTTATGTATACATATCTTGGTGACAACATGGTATTATGTATACATATATTGGTGACAACATGGTATTATGTATACATATATTGGTGACAACATGATATTATGTATACATATCTTGGTGACAACATGGTATTATGTATACATATCTTGGTGACAACATATTATGTATACATATCTTGGTGACAACATGGTGTTATGTGTACATATATTGGTGACAACATGGTGTTATGTATACATATATTGGTGACAACATGGTGTTATGTATACATATCTTTGTGACAACATGGTATTATGTATACATATCTTGGTGACAGCATGGTGTTATGTATATATATATTGGTGACAGCATGGTGTTATGTATACATATATTCTTTGCTTCAGTTTTATTTCCATGTAAACGTAAAATATCGAATTTGACACAGAGTTATGGGTAACTTGAGAAATGTGATGCTAATATTCAGTTATGAAATGGAACAGACCACTAACAAATAGCCTATATTCCTTTTATGTTTTTCTCTCCCAGCAATATTGGAACAGTAACATTATACAGGACATTTACAAGACTTTATTATGGGTTCCATCTACAGTTATAATCATCAAAGTTGTCTACACAAGCACATGCCGTCCTATATTCCATATTAATGTCTTGGTAATGTTTCTCTCACTATAAAACTATAGACAGCACTTCTGTCATAAAACATGTCTGCCACATTAGCAGAACATGCTATTTCTAGTGACGACCATGTAGCAATGTTAATCATATCTGGGCTGAAATGAATATTATGTCATTTCTATCACAACTGGAAACTGTAATTTTTAAAACCATAAAACTTATTCTACCAGAAAGCTGATGATACAAGGCTGTATTACCCTAGTCCTAATCAGAAAACTTGGCAGTACACCAACTTGTTATTTCTCACACTAACTTTCTGATTGGTCAGTTATTCCTATTTTATGATTGGTCAGTTTATCTAGCTTTCTGATTGGTCAGAAATTCAGTTAACTTTCTGATAGGTCAGTTTATTATCTCTTTGATTGGTCAGATTATTATCTCTTTGATTGGTCAGTTTATTCAATGTGAAATCAAGAGCTGTCACAGTAGAAAACTCTCAGATTTATTTTCTATGTAAATCTGATCTGCACTCGTAATAATTTGATACTATAAATCGGGATATTTTGGATAAGATTAAATTTTGTCTAATTTGGCGCCTGACATGAAAATGTTGAAATTAAAGTGGCATTCAGTCGTTGAAATGAGTTTTTGCATTTAAAACAAAAGTAAACAAACATCTTGTATTTTTCTCAATTAATTAAAGTTATAAACTTGACCAATAATATAATACAACACTCAAAGCCAGAAAATAACCTTTCTTTAAAATAATAGTTTTTGAAAATGTCACTTCGACCTGAAGTGTGAAAATCAATCGCCGCCAACACCTATTATTACGAACATGCGCAGACAAGTTCACGAACAGAAAGGAAAATGGCATAAACAGCTAGGCAAGAAAATGAGGACACCACAAGATAGTGAATGTCATAAAAAGTCGTATAGATATCGGTAACTAGTTGGAAAGATGGAAGAGGGAAAAGGAGGCTGCGTCAGTCGAGTCGAACGAGGAATTGGCATTGCTTCTGGAAAGTTCTGTGGTATATATACCGATAGTCGACTTAACAGACCGACAGGTTCATAATGAAGTTCTGCTCGAAGTTACACTTGTTATCATGCAGTCAAATCACAGATACTTTAAATATTACTACATCGAACCACATTAAATGATTTTTCAAGTACACTGTGTACACATGAATTTGTCTCATCTTTAGCCATTTCCTCCATTTACATTCATGTACACATCAGTTAGTAAACATGGTACACGTGTTTGTGCACTTTGGTGCTCATATTTATGCGACTTTGTGAAGGAGTAAAATAATGTTTCTGTGTAATATTTCAAATGTTTTTTGATATTCTTAACTCATTTACTAGCTATGCATGTTACCATAATATAAGTAATTGAGGTAAACCATGCTATATTGTATAATTGGGGTTTTTCATCAAGACAAAATGGTATGATAAGCTCCAAATAGACCAACAAAAACAAAACCATCCAATTCTAACCAAATAAGAGGTCCAGAGGGCCTGTATCGCTAACCTGTTTTATTTGAGCAAGCATCAAAATAATGTTTATGTTTCATTTGCTAATTAAAATAGCTTTTTTTGTTGATGTATGATTATGTTGTGAGGATCTCAACTGCTTCAAAGACATAAGCCATGAACATGTCAAGATTCAAATGATTGTTTTTAAAGATTGTCAGCCCCATTATTTGTATAGATTTGAATCCAAGCCTCCTGGGGATGTTACCACTGAAATATCAATGTCATGCATTGCTTTAAGTTCCAGAGAAGAAGTCATTAATATAAATTTAGCCAAATTGACCCCTTTTAGCCCCGCCCCTCAGGCTCCAAGGGGGTCAGCCCCACCATTTGTACAATTTAGTATCCCTAACCCACAAGGATGCTACCAGTCAAATACGAGCGCTATCCATTGCTTAGTTTCAGAGAAGAAGTCGTTTATATCAATTAAGCCAAATTGACCCTTTTTGGCCCCGCCCCTCAGGCTACAAGGAGGTCAGCCCTACCATTTGTAAAACTTCTAGTTCCCACCTGATAATGATGCTACCAGTCAAATTTTGTTCAATTCCGATCAGTGGTTATGAAGAAGAAGTCAGTTGTTGACGGACAGAGGACAGACAATTGACGCAGGAAGCCTTTGGACCAGGTGAGCTAAAAAGGCCAAATTTTTCCCAATTATTATACCAATAGTCAGACCATGACACTGTTCATCACATTATGGAATAGATATCCGATTTCTATAACATTTACCAACCTCAGATATGAACAATGTTATTGTGACTATCATACTGATGTACTAATGTTTCATAAGCTTAATTCACTCCAATGTATGCCACGAGACAACACCATCCATCTACGACATTTTATAAATATTTATATCAGTATACCGTAATGCAGACATGAGCTTTTTACTCCAGTCTAAGCCACGAGAGCACTTTACTCTGACGTAAGCCATGAGACAACATCTTCCATCAACAACATCTATAGAAACCTATTGTAATGCATCAACCCTTGAAATAACAGATGTTCCTTCAGGAAGTCTCTCCAGGATAATTTTTTGACTCCCTGGGTGATGACGGAAGTTTTTCTTTGGTAATACTGATCTCCCGGACAGAGTAAACAATGTCAATGTAATCATGTGACTACTGCAAACCTAAGTAAGGTATTACTGTTTCATTTCTAACTAGCTGCTTTCCCTTTGATACCAACAAACATTAGTGAGACTGGTTTAGTATTGTTGGCTACAACTCTCAGGGAATTGTATTTTGTCTGTCTCTTCACATGACAGGTAAAATATCTCAATAATATGTGTGAAAAGGAAGAGTCAGTTTCTATAATTATTAATGGAATTGTTTGTATTAACACTGACAACAGGTTTAGTTTTGCATTGTTTAACATCCTTTTAATCAACATCTTTTGTCATTTAAGGATGGCAAGATAATGTAATGAAACAGATTGAAAAAAAAGCATATTATGTTATACTTAATTTAAATTATACATAGCTTAATTAATGCACTCACTAGATGTTATTCTGATTTTTTTTAAATTACACACAAAGGGAAATAACTCCAACACAAATCACTGGTGCAGTAACATAGCATACAGCCTTGATATGTTCAAGTCATTACTAACAAAGCTAATTCAATGAAAGAATCATCAATCCGCGACAATTTGTACTAAAATGAAGTAAGTGATAGCCATATTACCATGTTAATCTTTATGTATGTTTCAGATGATAGGAGGAAAGGAATTGGTTTATGTTATACAGACAACTATGTACCATATGTAACTATTACCAAACTAAGCTCCAGAACATCAATCCTAAATCAGACTCCAACTATTACGTATGTTAACCCTTTGCCACATGTAAGCGCCTCTGGACGCCTTTACCCCTTGCCACATGTAAGCGCTTCTCGACGCCTTTGCATTATCTCCATGTAAGCGCTTCTCGACGCCTCTACGTTATCTCAATGTAAGCGCCTCTCGACGCCATGCCGGTTCGGTAAACTTAGACATGGAAAATCCCGTGATTGAGAGCGACACCTATCTGGAAATCCCTGATACTATTTTAAGAAGATATCAATGCATCGACCAATCAGATTTGTACACGTCATTCATACGAAAGTTTTTGAATAAATTAACCTAGAAAGTGTGAGTCATGAGTGTAGAAAAGTGTGACAACAACGAGGCGTGATGCTGGCTGTGGCTACGATTTTGCGCGACGTTTTTGACGACGATGATGATAATTTAGAGTTTGTTGGCTTTGGACCTGAATACATTGAGTCAGATATTGATCTTAACGATGTTCTAAATGAACTGTCAACAGATAACGAGTCCGAAAATGAGGACGAACGGCGACTTGTTGTACTGCCGCCATTACGTAATGTTGACCGAGATTTTTCGCCGATCACAGTAAATGATTTTGTTAGGGAAACGGGGCCAGTACTTCCAGAAACTTTTGATGTTGATACTGCAAGTCCCATTGATTATTTCTACCTTTTCTTCAATGAGAATCAGTTTTCCACCATAGCTCGACACACTAATAACTACGCTCGCTGGCATTTGAAAAACGAAGGTAGATTTGACCCAAAATGGTCGGATACACATTCCTTCGTCGCGACATCGGATATAAAATATTCTAGGCTTAAGCCTGAACTGTTGAAATACTCTTGTGAAAACTTCGAAAATTCAGTTTGCTTCATTTGGGAGTTAATGTTGAATCATTTCATGTACAGGAATTCAATGAATTATAAATTACATTGTCAAAATATTTTGAAATTTGTCTGTTCTGTTTGTATACAGCTGATTTCGTGGTTATGTGTTGTTGGGTTTTATAAAGAAAATAGCACAGAATTAAAATTTAAGAAATTCTGAACATAATTCTAGCTTACTAAAAATGTCTAAAACAACTATTTCACTTTCAAAATTAGGTTTAGAAAAATTAATCAAAACAAAGCTTGATTTCTCAAAAACTGCCATTGAGATGGTGTATGTATATTTCAGTCAGCGCGATAATGTTGCATTGCAACAATGTATCTTTGCACTATTGGCACAGAGTGCTGAAGTGTTATAACCTGCATGTGGCAAAGGGTTAAATATTGTATGTCTCATCACTGACCGAACGGCTACCGACACCACAAACTTATATGTCCCATCCCTGACCGGACGGCTAGACAACAAAAACTGATATGTCCCATCACTGACCGAACGGCTACCAACACCACAAACTTATATGTCCCATCACTGACCGGACGGCTAGACAACACAAACTGATATGTCCCATCACTGACCGAACGGCTACCGACACCACAAACTGATATGTCCCATCACTGACCGAACTACTACAGACAACACAAACCGTTATGTCCCATCACTGACAGAACTGCTACAGACACCACAAACTGATATGTCCCATCACTGACCGAACGGCTACCGACACCACAAACTGATATGTCCCATCACTGACCGAACTGCTACAGACAACACAAACCGTTATGTCCCATCACTGACAGAACTGCTACAGACAACACAAACCGTTATGTCCCATCACTGACCGAACGGCTACAGACACCACAAACTGATATATGTCCCATTACTGACTGAACGGCTACAGACACCACAAACTGATATGTCCCATCACTGACCGAACGGCTACAGGCGTACACCACAAACTGATATGTCCCATCACTGACTGAACGGCTACAGACACCACAAACTGATATGTCCCATCACTGACCGAACGGCTACAGGCGTACACCACAAACTGATATGTCCCATCACTGACCGAACCGCTACAGGCATACACCACAAACTGATATGTCAGATCGCTGACCGAACCGCTACAGGCGTACACCACAAACTGATATGTCCCATCACTGACCGAACCGCTACAGGCATACACCACAAACTGATATGTCAGATCGCTGACCGAACCGCTACAGGCGTACTTCACAAACTGATATGTCCCATCACTAACCGAACCGCTACAGGCGTACACCACAAACTTATATGTCCCATCACTGACCGAACGGCTAGACAACACAAACTGATATGTCCCATCACTGACCGAACGGCTACAGACACCACAAACTGATATGTCCCATCACTGACCGAACGGCTACAGACACCACAAACTGATATGTCCCATCACTGACCAAACGGCTACAGACACCACAAACTTATATGTCCCATCACTGACCGAACCGCTACAGATACCACAAACTGATATGTCCCATCACTGACCGAACGGCTACAGGCGTACACCACAAACTGATATGTCAGATCGCTGACCGAACCGCTACAGGCGTACACCACAAACTGATATGTCCCATCACTGACCGAACCGCTACAGGCGTACATCACAAACTGATATGTCCCGTCACTAATCGAACCGCAACAGGCGTACACCACAAACTTATATGTCCCATCACTGACCGAACGGCTACATGCAGACACCACAAACTGATATGTCCCATCACTGACCGAACGGCTACAGGCGTACACCACAAACTGATATGTCAGATCACTGACCGAACCGCTACACTGAGGGGAATAACTCTAACCAAGCACTGAGGGGAATAACTCTGATCAAGTACTGAGGGGAATAACTCTAATCAAGTACTGAGGGGAATAACTCTGATCAAGTACTGAGGGGAATAACTCTGATCAAGCACTGAGGGGAATAACTCTAATCAAGTACTGAGGGGAATAACTCTGATCAAGCAGTGAGGGGAATAACTCTGATCAAGCACTGAGGGGAATAACTCTGATCAAGCACTGAGGGGAATAACTCTGATCAAGTACTGAGGGGAATAACTCTGATCAAGTACTGAGGGGAATAACTCTAATCAAGTACTGAGGGGAATAACTCTAATCAAGTACTGAGGAGAATAACTCTAATCAAGCAGTGAGGGGAATAACTCTGATCAAGCAGTGAGGGGAATAACTCTGACCAAGAACTGACCGAACGGCTACAGACACCACAAACTGATATGTCCCATAACTGACCGAACCGCTACACTGAGGGGAATAACTCTGATCAAGCACTGAGGGGAATAACTCTGATCAAGTACTGAGGGAATAACTCTAATCAAGTACTGAGGGGAATAACTCTGATCAAGCAGTGAGGGGAATAACTCTGATCAAGCACTGAGGGGAATAACTCTGATCAAGCACTGAGGGGAATAACTCTGATCAAGTACTGAGGGGAATAACTCTAACCAAGTACTGAGGGGAATAACTCTAATCAAGTACTGAGGGGAATAACTCTGATCAAGCACTGAGGGGATTAACTCTAACCAAGCACTGAGGGGAATAACTCTGATCAAGTACTGAAGGGAATAACTCTAACCAAGCACTGAGGGGAATAACTCTGATCAAGTACTGAGGGGAATAACTCTAACCAAGCACTGAGGGGAATAACTCTGATCAAGTACTGAGGGGAATAACTCTAATCAAGTACTGAGGGGAATAACTCTAATCAAGTACTGAGGGAATAACTCTAATCAAGTAGTGAGGGGAATAACTCTGATCAAGTACTGAGGGGAATAACTCTGATCAAGCAGTGAGGGGAATAACTCTAACCAAGCACTGAGGGGAATAACTCTGATCAAGTACTGAGGGGAATAACTCTAATCAAGCACTGAGGGGAATAACTCTGATCAAGCACTGAGGGGATTAACTCTAACCAAGTACTGAGGGGAATAACTCTAACCAAGCACTGAGGGGAATAACTCTGATCAAGTACTGAGGGGAATAACTCTAACCAAGCACTGAGGGGAATAACTCTAATCAAGCAGTGAGGGGAATAACTCTAATCAAGCAGTGAGGGGAATAACTCTAACCAAGCACTGAGGGGAATAACTCTGATCAAGCACTGAGGGGAATAACTCTAACCAAGCACTGAGGGGAATAACTCTAACCAAGCACTGAGGGGAATAACTCTGATCAAGCACTGAGGGGAATAACTCTGATCAAGTACTGAGGGGAATAACTCTAACCAAGCACTGAGGGGAATAATTCTAATCAGGCAGTGAGGGGAATAACTCTAACCAGGCACTGTGGGGAATGGCTTTTGCATCAGAAATGGGAAACTTATTTTCACATCATAAACCAGCACCACATGTATTTTAAAAGTATAGACAAATACAAAGGGCAAACTTTTCACATAAAAGAGCGTATATTTCTGAAATATTTAGTGCAAGTTTGACAGAAAGTAAAGGCAAGATATACAATAGAGATGTTTTATGTTTGAAGTTATTAATTCATTAGTTGATAATATACACTTGATACAATCTAATGGGCGTCTGATGGAACACTTTTAGTAGACGTAAAGCAATTTTAAAGATTAAAGTACCCGCTTACTTAACAGCATACTTCTACACATTAAAACAAAGAAAATGACAATGCCTTTGTTCTATGTAAACATAAAACCTTTCCATGTAGTAAATATTCCTCGCCTATAAAACAACTCATACAGAGGAGGCAGATGATGAGTAAAGAGTACAATTGTGTTCTGTAAAACTGAAAAGTCTAATCTTCATCTGATCAAAGGCAGATAAAATTAAACAGATTCATAACTAGAATGTACATGTTGATAATACACAGCCCATTTCTAAAATCTGCACCAGACAGAGGAAAATAATGATAAAACAGGTCATTCGATCTGTTTACACCAGCCATTTTCATAATAAACAGCTCTTTTCTAAAATCTGCACTAGACACATATAAAACAATGATAAAACTTACATAGATTTGTTTGCTAGAACTACCCATTTTTGGAGATCAGAATCTAGTCACTAAAAATCTACAGATATATCCTTATAATCTATTATACAATTTGGTTCACACAGAAAACATGCAAAGCTATTTAAATCATCATTGACAAATAAAATCTACTCAACTGTAGGATCAAAATGTTAAATAAATTCTGCTCATGGGTTTATGAGATATTTTGTCAGGGGTTTCTGAGATATTTTGTCACGTTGTCATGGATTTATGAGATATTTGTCATATGGTTTATGAGATATTTTGTCACAGGTTTTTGCGATATTTTGTTTACAACTTATCACCAAGCGATTCAGTCAGATTGAAAAGGCAACAAATGTAATTATACATGGTGATATATATGTACATGTTAAGACAGATTAACAAAATTCTAACAGAATATACCAAGAACTGTACAAGATTGTGGAAATCCTGGATTCTGATGGATGATGTCCCAAGGAGACAAGGAAGACAATTCACTGTTTCCTAACCTGGAGGTCTGTCTGTGATGTATGACCTAGGCGCCTCAAGATCAGAGAATGGTTAATCTTGTACTTTTACCTAACGAGTGATACATCAAGTAACTCCTCAAATACCTAGTACATAGGAACCTTATCAACATGCAATAAAGGCTTAGAATTCTCGCCAAAGTGGAGTCACATCAACTGCACAACCCTGCCATTAAAACTTATTCCAGCATTTCAGAAATAAATGTTAAGTCTTTTTAGTATGGTAAAAATATCAAAACTACTGCCAATAGATTCTCATTACTGACCAAAAACATCACCATATTTCAAATTCCATGTTGGCTAAAATTTATTTTTTAAACAAACTTTGAAGCTCTTCATCCCAGCATGCTACGTCTGGCCCAATGTCATGACCTTGAGGAATATCCCAGCATGCTACTGACCAAATGTCAAGACCTTGAGGAATATCCAAGCATTCTACTGGCCCTAATGTCATGACCCTGAGGAATATCCCAGCATGCTACTGGCCCAATGTCATGACCCTGAGGAATATCCCAGCATGCTACTGGTCTAATGTCATGACCTTTAGGGATGTCCCAGCATGCTACTGGCCAAATGTCATGACCTTGAGGAATATCCCAGCATGCTACTGGCCCAATGTCATGACCCTGAGGAATATCCCAGCATGCTACTGGCCATGACCCTGAGGAATATCCCAGCATGCTACTGGTCTAATGTCATGACCCTTAGGGATATCCCAGCATGCTACTGGCCCAATGTCATTACCCTTAGGGATATCCCAGCATGCTACTGGCCCAATGTCATGACCCTGAGGAATATCCCAGCATGCTACTGGTCTAATGATATCCCAGCATGCTACTGGCCCAATGTCATGACCATGAGGAATATCCCAGCATGCTACTGGCCCAATGTCATGACCCTTAGGGATATCCCAGCATGCTACTGGCCCAATGTCATGACCATGATGAATATCCCAGCATGCTACTGGCCCAATGTCATGACCCAGAGGGATATCCCAGCATGCTACTGTCCAAATATCATGACCCTGAGGAATATCCCAGCATGCTACTGGCCAAATGTCATGACCCAGAGGGATATCCTAGCATGCTAACTGGCCCAATGTCATGACCCAGTGGATATCTCAGTATGCTACTGGCCAAATGTCATGACCCTCAGGAATATTGGTCATGGAAGTTGAATTGCCTAAAGAAAACATTGATGTCTGACAAACAGCTGAGTAAGTGTCCACCAGATGACTGATTATCTCCCAAATAACTTGACCTGATTGTTTCTCAATCAGAACTTCATTCCATTGCCAAACAACACAATAAGAGTTATGAGTTTTCTCTAACAGACCTTTATAATACAGCACATAGTGCATTTCTCCTGATATGGAGCTCAAATTGGCACTAGACCTGTCGCCAGGATGGCTGACAAGTAAATACCAACCCACCCATCTTCTCATTCATGATAATATAAATGATACATACTAATATCTTTATTAATTTGACAGCAAACAATAATATACCTCCTACCCTGATCAAACATTTACATTCTGTTTTTGTAACAAGCAGTCACCAGTATGGGGTGTCATCTGGTATTTCTTTCATCACAAGGAGAGTAGACTGGCACTAAGAGGCAAATTTGTCCAAAGAGTATACATATATAGCTATAATAGAATCAGGAAGGCAATCATAGACCAATGACCTCCACATCATGTGTGAGATATGTCAGGATTCCAGAATTACAGGAAAGACATCAATCATTTTCTAACTAATCTAGATTGGACCAGTTCAGGTTGACCATTGATAATATAGTTAATGGCTGATAGGCCACATTCAACTTCCATCTACTCTCTACTGTCTTTTATTTCTAAATTATAATGTCTGAAGGACGTTTATTTCTAAATCATAATTTTTGATGAATGTTGGTTTCTAAATTCCACTGTATGAAGGATGTTGGTTTCTAAATTCTACAGTGGTACAGCACCATTGGTACAGCTCCATTGGTACAGCACCATTGGTACAGCACCATTGGTACAGCTCCATTGGTACAGCTCCATTGGTACAGCTCCATTGGTACAGCTCCATTAAGTTTCCTACACAGTAGGAGATATTGTGGTACAGCACCATTAAGTTTACTACACAGTACGAGATATCATGGTACAGCACCATTAAGTTTATTACACAGTAGGAGATATCATGGTACAGCACCATTAAGTTTATTACACAGTAGGAGATATCATGGTACCGCACCATTAAGTTTACTACACAGTAGGAGATATCGCGGTACAGCACCATTAAGTTTATTACACAGTAGGAGATATCATGGTACCGCACCATTAAGTTTACTACACAGTAGGAGATATCGCGGTACAGCACCATTAAGTTTACTACACAGTACGAGATATCATGGTACAGCACCATTAAGTTTATTACACAGTAGGAGATATCATGGTACAGCACCATTAAGTTTATTACACAGTAGGAGATATCATGGTACCGCACCATTAAGTTTACTACACAGTAGGAGATATCGCGGTACAGCACCATTAAGTTTACTACACAGTAAGAGATATCATGGTACAGCACCATTAAGTTTACTACACAGTTGGAGATATGGTACAGCACCATTAAGTTTACTACACAGTTGGAGATAACATGGTACAGCACCATTAAGTTTACTACACAGTAGGAGATACCATGGTACAGCACCATTAAGTTTACTACACAGTTGGAGATATCATGGTACAGCACCATTAAGTTTACTACACAGTTGGAGATATGGTACAGCACCATTAAGTTTACTACACAGTTGGAGATATCATGGTACCGCACCATTAAGTTTACTACACAGTTGGAGATATGGTACAGCACCATTAAGTTTACTACACAGTTGGAGATATCATGGTACAGTACCATTAAGTTTACTACACAGTAGGAGATATCGTGGTACAGCACCATTAAGTTTACTACACAGTAGGAGATATCGTGGTACAGCACCATTAAGTTTACTACACAGTAGGAGATATTGTGGTACAGCACCATTAAGTTTACTACACAGTACGAGATATCGTGGTACAGCACCATTAAGTTTACTACACAGTAGGAGATATCGTGGTACAGCACCATTAAGTTTACTACACAGTACGATATCGTGGTACAGCACTGTCATTCAGTACTGAGTAGTAAATCATAGCCACACGGTAATGACACTCTCAAGTGTCAGGCAAATTAATAGAGAGATCGGCTGAGGTTACTGCCATCCTAAATTGACTTGTTTGTAAAACTTTATACAATGGAAAATACTGCCACTTACCAATGCCATTTTGCCTATTTCCTGCAGGATCTGAGGTACCAAGGGAATTGCCGGCATTTCAAGCTTGCCAATATCAAAGCCTTTTTATTTGTCAAACTCATACTTCATTCAGGAAACAGTGCATCACCAAAGTAACAGAGGCAAGTCTGAAAAATAGCAAATTGTTAAAAATGTAATTGAAATATACATCAACATACAATTGATACAAGGTACTGTGAACGTCAATGCATGCTACATAAATTAACTGTGGAGTGAAAACCTTGTAGTTAAATGTGTCCCTATAGATCTCCTAATTTTACAATCTCCAGACTTTCTGTCCCAATGTATTCTATTTCCGGGTACAGATCAGATATAGATTTAATGTAACTATATTTTATCAAGTTCACAGTTATTTTCCAGTTATATGTATTTTCCAGTTATATAGATGTCTGATTGACATTCAGTCCATTTGTGAGGCTGTTAGCATGAGCTTTGTGTGACAACTTTATGCATCATTTTGACAGCTACTGATGTGTGGGCTTGTTAAGCATTTGTAACATTATAAACCCATTCCTACCATCACTGCAGGCCTTGTCCATCAACTCATATCCCTTCCAGTTAATGACTACGTGTCATTTAAACACTGACAGGTCAGTAAGGGCTGGTATTGTGACAATATATACCCCACACTCATCAAAAAGAAACCTACCCATACCACTTAAGTTGGCATTTGACATTTGGACTAAGAATAATTGTAATAAAGCAAAATATACCATTCAAATTTACAACAATATGACTCTTGTTTCCTTCCATCTCTGGGCAAAACATGTAAATACTGGTGCACTCTTCATTTGTTTGTTTTTATTTGTTTTATTTCAAAACCTCCCCCATCAAGAGCCAGGGTCATAGAGATTAACTTTGTCTTTGAACTTTGGACCAAAATGACTTTGACCTTTAATCCAGATAGGGCCTGCGATAGCTCTAATCACAAAACCTCAAGTGAAGATCCCAGGTGAATGGCTTGATACTGCTTACCTCTTTCTTGATAAGCTAAGAAACAGACACTTCAGAAAGACTGAATCCTAATTGCTCTAGATAGCATGCGACAGGCCTCCCCTATGTTGTACAGTGAGGTAGCCACTATCTACAACAAGGAATCCCCAACTCAACATAACACTATCTGTTCACAGGGTGATCAACCCAACAAACACTTCCATCAGTTGACATATCTTTTAATTCAGACCAATTTTGCTTCATAATGTCATAACAAAATGTTCATCTGTAAAAATACTAAAGTTAACATTCACCTTAAACCTTTGAACCCTGTGACCTTTGGTCAGTCAACTTCTTGTCTAGTTCTGACCAACTTTGGTTCATAATAACATAACAAAATGTTCAACACTAAAAACATTCAAGATTTGCCATGACCTTGACCAATTGACTTTGATTGGTTGATAACTTCCAACAGTGTTTACCTGTTTCACAATGTTCATTCAGACAGCTATCAAAGTGTACATCAAGCTTTCTCACAGCTTGGACTGTTTCAATAATTTCGACACCATTACCTTTAGCTAGAGACCTTTATTGTGCTGACACTTATGGGTCAGTTCTGTCTTTTGCTGATTAAGGTTGAGCACATTGGAGTTAATCCAGGTACTGATGTAATTTATACAGTATTCCAGACTTGCTGTTATTGTGTCTCAGGTGACTATATAGTGGCCTAATAACCATGAAGACTTGTGTCGTTGGCATAACAATAGTACTGAAGACTATGACAATGAAATGTCCCATATTGGTCTGAAATAAAGACGATATTTCCTTGGTCCCAGTATGGACCCCAAAGATTCCCAAGGTCTAATGTTTTGATGTCTGAAACAGTTGGTCCTATAGCAATGCACTAACATCATTCTCCCAAATAGGACTGGATCCAGGATAGTGCATCACCAGTCACACCAAAAGAACTGGGAAAGAGTACTCTTAGACATTGGGAAAGTATGTCAAGTTCAATGATGTCAAATGCAGTGGACAGCTCAAGCATATGAACTGCTCTACACTTGTTATCTAGGGCAGCAGCTGTATCACTGTGAACACAAAGTAGGGGCATCTCAGTGGAATTTCCCCTGTGATTGTTAGTGGTCGTCAGGACTTTTTGCATTAAGGTAAGCCTCTAAACGCTGGGACATCATCTTTCTCAGGATCTTAAATAGGAAAGGAAGACTAGACACTGGACAGTAGTTCTTTATTCCTCTTCGTTCATTTCAGTCTTTGTTAACAGTGGTCTTGAAACACAACGTAATCCTTGACTCAGCTTATGATTTGTTCATGATTAAGGTTATAGAGGATAGCATGGTCTTAAGCGAAATGCCTTTGTGTGAAGAGGTACCTGTATGCTCATCAGAGCCTCAATATCAGATTGATATCCTTTACAAAAATGAATCATAACTCCTTCAATCAATCAGAGCCTCAATATCAGATTTAAATGCTTAATAGAAATGAATTAGAACTCTTCTATCAATCTGATTGGTTAAAACACTTGGTCTTTCAACATCATGAAGTTATCTAAATATTGATTTTCTTTCCCAATGTGCTGCTGTATTTGGACATGATCAGAGTCTGTATTTGGACATGATCAGAGTCTGTATTTGGACATGATCAGTGTCTGTATTTGGACATGATCAGAGTCTGTATTTGGACATGATCAGTGTCTGTATTTAGACATGATCAGTGTCTGTATTTGGACATGATCAGTGTCTATATTTGTACATGATCAGTCTGTATTTGGACATGATCATTGTCTGTGTTTGAACACCTTATCAGTGTCTGTGTTTGAACACCTTATCAGTGTCTGTATTTGGACATGATCCCTGTCTGTATTTGGACATGATCAGTGTCTGTAATTGGACATGATCACTGTCTGTATTTGGACATGATCAGAGTCTGTAATTGGACATGATCACTGTCTGTATTTGGACATGATCAGGTGTCTGTATTTAGACATGACCAGTGTCTGTATTTGGACACATGATCACTGTCTGTAATTGGACATGATCACTGTCTGTATTTGGACACATGATCAGTGTCTGTAATTGGACATGATCACTGTCTGTATTTGGACACATGATCACTGTCTGTATTTGGGCATGATCAGGTGTCTGTATTTAGACATGACCAGTGTCTGTATTTGGACACATGATCAGTGTCTGTATTTAGACATGATCACTGTCTGTATTTGGACACATGATCACTGTCTGTATTTAGACATGATCACTGTCTGTATTTGGACATGATCAGTGTCTGTAATTGGACATGATCAGTGTCTGTAGTTGGACATGATCACTGTCTGTATTTGGAAAAAGTTGCCGCCGGACAAACGGAGAATGCTGCACCACGGCATAAGCGCACTTGCCCTTCAGGCAGGTGAGCCATTAATGCTGTAAATTTGACAGTATCAGTACACTATTACTGTAAATTTGATAGTATCAGTAAAATATTTCTGCAAATTGACAGTATCAGTAAAGTTTTAATGTAAATGATATTATCACTATAATATTGCTGTTAATTTTACATTTTAGCTAAATATTTTTATTTCTTGCTGGTATACTTGATGTCTGTATCCTGTCTCTTATTGTGGAACTTTACATGCATATCCTTAAAGTGGGGGGGTTGATTCTATACATGCTTAAGCATCAATATATATATATAGTTAATAAGGATATGGTGTAACTAACAACATAATAATGGGAAAAGTAATGAAGTCTGAAAGGCAATAACAATGTCATACATATTGGTAGTGAAGCCCCCAGTGTTTTACAATCTAAAGTGTACATAATAAGAAATGTGTTGTTTTTTCGTGAAGACAAATGAATATGGCTCTCAAATACAGTCATGACATGGGAATCCCTCTCAAATACAGGTATGACTGGGGGATCCCTCTCAAATACAGTCATGACATGGGAATCCCTCTCAAATACAGTAATGACCTCAAATACAGGTATGACTGGGGAATCCCTCTCAAATACAGGTATGACTTGGGGATCCCTCTCAAATACAGGTATGACTGGGGGATCCCTCTCAAATACACGTATGACTGGGGGATCCCTCTCAAATACAGTAATGACCTCAAATACAGGTATGACTGGGGGATCCCTCTCAAATACAGGTATGACTGGGGGATCCCTCTCAAATACAGTCATGACATGGGAATCCCTCTCAAATACAGTAATGACCTCAAATACAGGTATGACTGGGGAATCCCTCTCAAATACAGGTATGACTGGGGGATCCCTCTCAAATACAGGTATGACTGGGGGATCCCTCTCAAATACAGTAATGACCTCAAATACAAGTATGACTGGGGGATCCCTCTCAAATACAGGTATGACTGGGGGATCCCTCTCATATACAGGTATGACTGGGGGATCCCTCTCAAATACAGTAATGACCTCAAATACAAGTATGACTGGGGGATCCCTCTCAAATACAGGTATAACTGAGGGATCCCTCTCATATACAGGTATGACTTGGGGATCCCTCTCAAATACAGGTATGACAGGGGGATCCCTCTCAAATATAGGTATGACTGGGGGATCCCTCTCAAATACAGCAGACTTGGGGATCCCTCTCAAATACAGCAGACATGGGGATCCCTTTCAAATACAGGTATGACTGGGGGATCCCTCTCAAATACAGGTATGACAGGGGGATCCCTCTCATATACAGGTATGACTTGGGGATCCCTCTCATATACAGGTATGACTGGGGGATCCCTCTCAAATACAGGTATGACAGGGGGATCCCTCTCAAATACAGGTTTGACTGGGGGATCCCTCTCAAATACAGGTATGACTTGGGGATCCCTCTCAAATACAGGTATGACTGGGGGATCCCTCTCAAATACAGCAGACTTGGGGATCCCTCTCAAATACAGCAGACTTGGGGATCCCTCTCAAATACAGGTATGAATTGGGGATCCCTCTCAAATACAGCAGACTTGGGGATCCCTCTCAAATACAGCAGACTTGGGGATCCCTCTCAAATACAGGTATGAATTGGGGATCCCTCTCAAATACAGGTAAAAAATTTTTACAGATATTAATTGTAATCTGACAGTTCTGTTAATTGATTTCTGAAATAAATCTTTCACTATCCTGTTAACTGATAAGATCAAACTTTAATATCACTTACATGACAAAATGATTTCTGGCATTTCCGCAGATAAAACATTGACAGCAGATACAAGATGTTTGAGACTTGCTGAGGAAGAACCAGTATTTGTGTACATGTTTCTGTACACCAAAGAAATCTCTAAGGAAATTGTAAGGAGTACCTGTTCTTAAGCTAAGAATGCACGACATGTATGTGCCAAAACTAGGTCACTGAGCTCTCCTCTGATAGACTGCTTGTCTGATACATAATATTGATTACTCCCAATGAGATAATAACTTATTTAATACACACAAAAAGAAATATTTCACTATTATACCCTCGCTCAATTCATCTAATCTGTCTAAGTCACAGCTGAATGTACTTTAATCAACCTAAGGATTTGCATATTTTTTTTTTAATTTACTGTAATAAAAGAAGTCTTTTATAGACAACAGAGCTACAGAAAATACTTATATGTGTTGAACAGGTATTTGAAGTATTTTCTCATTCTCCGAGGAGTTCAATATAACCAAGTTCTACTATAAATGGTTAAGTGGTCAGGATCGATCAACGGTTTCAAAGATATCACAACTAATTATATGTCTTAAGGGGTGGGGAAATACCCCAGAACCGGTTTTTACATCATGAACATGTTTATATTTTGATGCTGAGCAATGCTATATATGTTTATATGGTGGGGATCTAAATGGTTTCAAAGGAATAACCAAACAAGTGACCAATGGGACCGAATTGCAATTTTGAATGACAACCAACTAGATATACTTTCAGTAAAATTTTATTTAATTCCAATCAGCGCTTATGAAGGAGAAATCAATGGTTTATGGATGGATGGAAGGAGGGACGGACACCAGACGCTGCAGTATGGCATAACCTCACCTTGGTCCTTCCGACCAGGTGAGCTCAAAAGGAGAGCGCAAGCTAAATTCATTTCTTTCTTGTATAACTCTTTGGTAAATTACTATATAATGGGAAAGCAATAAATATTGATAAAAATGCAGACTGATTGAAGCTTTTCTTCAAAACAATTAAAACAAAAAGTCTGGAATTCAATTTAACAAAAATTATAAATGGCATTGATATATTTTAAGTGTTCAATACAATCTTACAACAACAGCAGCTATTACTGACAATGAATAGTAAATGTCACTTCTAGCTAGTCAACACCTTGGGGATATGTTAATGGTGAGACAGAATGCTGATTCTACAATTACATGTATATCATTCTGTATATCACTGTAAACTTTGACATTTAAAATCAATCTTTAAACTGTCTTTAAAAAGTTATCAATTACTTTCAAAGCTAGAAAAGATCACTTTCGCAAGTTAAGAGGATAAACTCGTTACCTGGCCGTTACTTAGTGGACTTACCCACACCTTAGGGAATATATAAACTAACCAACACCAGAGGGAATGCAGGCTAACCTGGCCCCTTACTTGTTGGACTATCCCACATCTGAACCATACTTTGCCCTTTACATGGTGGACTAGCCCACACCTTAGGGAATGCAGGCTAATCCGGACCTTTACTTGGTGGACTAATCCCACATCTGAACCATACTTTGCCCTTTACTTGGGGGACTTTGCCCTTTACTTGGGGGACTAATTCCCACATCTGAACCATACTTTGCCCTTTACTTGGTGGACTATCCCACATCTGAACCATACTTTGCCCTTTACTTGGGGGACTTTGCCCTTTACTTGGGAGACTAATTCCCACATCTGAACCATACTTTGCCCTTTACTTGGGGGACTAATTCCCACATCTGAACCTTACTTTGCCCTTTACTTGGGGGACTAATTCCCACATCTGAACCATACTTTGCCCTTTACTTGGGGGACTATCCCACATCTGAACCATACTTTGCCCTTTACTTGGGGGACTAATTCCCACATCTGAGGGGATACAACCTTACATAAAACCCAGTCGAAAATAATCAAGATATGTAGTTCAGTATAATAAATAGTAAAATTGTTTGACCTTGGAGCCATGTCGGTAAAACAGCAGCTCACTGGAACCATTTCGACTCTGCACACCAAAGATTCTTCGGAATGTGACAGAAAAGGAGACAGACGGATGGGCAGATTGCATCGTATCATTGCAAAACCCAACAAAGATGAAAGTAAAAGAAGATTAAAAGAATGACAGTGAGGAAGTATAACACTATCAGATTGGATCATAATATCCATGCACATATTCTACTGTTAGAACCTATACTTGTACATTCTACTAGACTTGTTGATAATCTGAGATACTTTCTTTAAAGGAAGGTGGCTAAAGCCTCAGTCACCTGAAGAAGAACTGCATAACTTAATTATACCCACTTTATACTGGTTACATTGTCGGAACTTTGTTTTATTGGTAAAGATTGGAGATAATTATTACTAAGTAACACCTGCGATATTAATGACAAAAGTCATCCATCAAACTGACAACAGAATTATTAGAAATAATGCCAACAGGGTTTCAAATCTAACACTGTTTCTGTTGAAGTGTATGACTCTGCTTCTACTAATTGGTACCAAAACTTGTATAAACACAATCAAAAGGTTCCTATGGGTACGCTAATTACGTGACATTTGTAAACACCAGTTAACTCCAGAGCTTCTCATTAGGTTGGAGCGTCTATTTTTTGAACAATAATTGAACTAATCAGAGGTCAGGAACAAGGAGGTTGTAGGGTTTGCCCTGGATAAACTTAATTCTACCTTGTAGCACTGAGACACAGCAAAGTGAGGCTCTGCAAAGAACAAACTATATCAAATTAATGTAATGTCTCATTGATCAGAAGTAGGAGGAACTCCTTTCTAGAAATATGACTGACGATTTCATACAAACATTTTACTAAGTCTACATCACTGATATTTTCACCAATTACTGAAGTCTACATTACTGATAGCAATTACTAAGTTTACATTATTGATGTTTTCACCAAATACTGAAGTCTAATTTAAGTCACTGATATTTTCACCAAATACTGAAGTCTACATCAATGATGTTTTCACCAATTACTGAAGTCTACATCAATGATGTTTTCACCAATTACTGAAGTCTAAGTCACTGATGTTTTCACCAATTACTGAAGTCTACATCAATGATGTTTTCACCAATCACTGAAGTCTACATCAATGATGTTTTCACCAATTACTAAAGTCTACATCAATGATGTTTTCACCAATTACTGAAGTCTACATCAATGATGTTTTCACCAATTACTGAAGTCTACATCAATGATGTTTTCACCAATTACTGAAGTCTAAGTCACTGATGTTTTCACCAATTACTGAAGTCTACATCAATGATGTTTTCACCAATTACTGAAGTCTAAGTCAATGATGTTTTCACCAATTACCGAAGTCTACATCAATGATGTTTTCACCAATTACTGAAGTCTAAGTCACTGATGTTTTCACCAATTACTGAAGTCTACATCAATGATGTTTTCACCAATTACTGAAGTCTACATCAATGATGTTTTCACCAATTACTGAAGTCTACATCAATGATGTTTTCACCAATTACTGAAGTCTACATCAATGATGTTTTCACCAATTACTGAAGTCTACATCAATGATGTTTTCACCAATTACCGAAGTCTACATCAATGATGTTTTCACCAATTACTGAAGTCTACATCAATGATGTTTTCACCAATTACTGAAGTCTACATCAATGATGTTTTCACCAATTACTGAAGTCTACATCAATGATGTTTTCACCAATTACTGAAGTCTACATCAATGATGTTTTCACCAATTACTGAAGTCTACATCAATGATGTTTTCACCAATTACTGAAGTCTACATCAATGATGTTTTCACCAATTACTGAAGTCTACATCAATGATGTTTTCACCAATTACTACATTTTAAGCACAGCATCATTCTGGACAATGCAATTTATCCATCCCATTTTAACAATGAATTTGACCTGGTTAACTTGAGACATATACCAACATCTAGCACAGAATACTGAGGCCAGGTTATATAAGACAAGTTGTAGCCAAGATCATAATATGATTAAGCTTTGAAGAATGCATATTAATCTGACATTAACAATCTTTAATGGAGAAAATCCGCCTGTAGAATCTGTCAATGACAGTTTGGAACATGACAGATTTTATTGGGCAGAGATTAATTGTGGAGGTACAAAGAGGATTCACCTGACACATGATTAACATCTTAGATTTAATTAATTCTTCCTGTAGTACAACTTCAAAGCACATGTACTTATTTATACATAAAACCTGTTCTTAGCAAGCTATCTTATTGGTCATTTGCAATAAAAACTTGAATGCCACTTTGAAGTATCTGAAGAGTTAATAAAACTGTTACAGGTAATAATTATCTATATGGAAACCCTGTACTACCAGGTAATAATTATCTATATAGAAACCCTGTACTACCAGGTAATAATTATCTGTAGAGAAACCCTGTACTACCAGGTAATAATTATCTGTAGAGAAACCCTGTACTACCAGGTAATAATTATCTGTATAGAAACCCTGTACTACCAGGTAATAATTATCTGTATAGAAACCCTGTACTACCAGGTAATAATTATCTGTATAGAAATCCTGTACTACCAGGTAATAATTATCTGTATAGAAACCCTGTACTACCAGGTAATAATTATCTGTAGAGAAACCCTGTACTACCAGGTAATAATTATCTGTAGAGAAACCCTGTACTACCAGTTAATAAATTAATCTATATAGAAACCCTGTACTACCAGTTAATAAATTAATCTCTATAGAAACCCTGTACTACCAGGTAATAATTATCTGTAGAGAAACCCTGTACTACCAGGTAATAATTATCTATATAGAAACCCTGTACTACCAGTTAATAAATTAATCTATATAGAAACCCTGTACTACCAGTTAATAAATCAATCTATATAGAAACCCTGTACTACCAGTTAATAATTATCTGTAGAGAAACCCTGTACTACCAGGTAATAATTATCTATATAGAAACCCTGTACTACCAGTTACTAAATTAATCTATATAGAAACCCTGTACTACCAGTTAATAAATTAATCTATATAGAAACCTTGTACTACCAGTTAATAAATTAATCTATATAGAAACCCTGTACTACCAGTTAATAAATTAATCTATATAGAAACCCTGTACTACCAGGTAATAATTATCTGTATAGAAATCCTGTATTACCAGGTAATAACTATCTGTATAGAAACCCTGTACTACCAGGTAATAATTATCTGTATAGAAACCCTGTACTACCAGGTAATAATTATCTGTATAGAAACCCTGTACTACCAGGTAATAATTATCTGTATAGAAACCCTGTACTACCTGCAGGTAATAATTATCTGTATAGAAACCCTGTACTACCTGCAGGTAATAATTATCTGTATAGAAACCCTGTACTACCAGGTAATAAATTAATCTATATAGAAACCCTGTACTACCAGTTAATAAATTAATCTATATAGAAATCCTGTACTACCAGGTAATAATTATCTGTATAGAAACCCTGTACTACCAGGTAATAATTATCTGTATAGAAACCCTGTACTACCAGGTAATAATTATCTGTATAGAAACCCTGTACTACCAGGTAATAATTATCTGTATAGAAACCCTGTACTACCAGGTAATAATTATCTGTATAGAAACCCTGTACTACCTGTTAATAAATTAATCTATATAGAAACCCTGTACTACCTGTTAATAAATTAATCTATATAGAAATCCTGTACTACCGGTTAATAATTATCTGTATAGAAACCCTATACTACCGGGTAATAATTATCTGTATAGAAACCCTGTATTACCAGGTAATAATTATCTGTATAGAAACCCTGTACTATTGATATCCCTTCTCTCCCTCCAGTTCCCTCTAACACTATCCTACTGATATCCCTTCTCTCCCTCCAGTTCCCTCTAACACTATCATACTGATATCCCTTCTCTCCCTCCAGTTCCCTCTAACACTATCCTACTGATATCCCTTCTCTCCCTCCAGTTCCCTCTAACACTATCCTACTGATATCCCTTCTCTCCCTCCAGTTCCCTCTAACACTATCCTACTGATATCCCTTCTCTCCCTCCAGTTCCCTCTAACACTTTATTACTGATATCCCTTCTCTCCCTCCAGTTCCCTCTAACACTATCCTACTGATATCCCTTCTCTCCCTCCAGTTCCCTCTAACACTATCCTACTGATATCCCTTCTCTCCCTCCAGTTCCCTCTAACACTTTATTACTGATATCCCTTCTCTCCCTCCAGTTCCCTCTAACACTATCCTACTGATATCCCTTCTTTCCCTCCAGTTCCCTCTAACACTATCCTACTGATATCCCTTCTCTCCCTCCAGTTCCCTCTAACACTTTATTACTGATATCCCTTCTCTCCCTCCAGTTCCCTCTAACACTATCCTACTGATATCCCTTCTCTCCCTCCAGTTCCCTCTAACACTATCCTACTGATATCCCTTCTCTCCCTCCAGTTCCCTCTAACACTATCCTACTGATATCCCTTCTCTCCCTCCAGTTCCCTCTAACACTATCCTACTGATATCCCTTCTCTCCCTCCAGTTCCCTCTAACACTTTATTACTGATATCCCTTCTCTCCCTCCAGTTCCCTCTAACACTTTATTACTGATATCCTTCTCTCCCTCCAGTTCCCTCTAACACTATCCTACTGATATCCCTTCTCTCCCTCCAGTTCCCTCTAACACTTTATTACTGATATCCCTTCTCTCCCTCCAGTTCCCTCTAACACTTTATTACTGATATCCCTTCTCTCCCTCCAGTTCCCTCTAACACTATCCTACTGATATCCCCTCTCTCCCTCCAGTTCCCTCTAACACTTTATTACTGATATCCCTTCTCTCCCTCCAGTTCCCTCTAACACTATCCTACTGATATCCCTTCTCTTCCTCCAGTTCCCTCTAACAATTTATTACTGATATCCCTTCTCTCCCTCCAGTTCCCTCTAACACTATCCTACTGATATCCCTTCTCTCCTTCCAGTTCCCTCTAACACTTTATTACTGATATCCCTTCTCTCCCTCCAGTTCCCTCTAACACTTTATTACTGATATCCCTTCTCTCCCTCCAGTTCCCTCTAACACTTTATTACTGATATCCCTTCTCTCCTTCCAGTTCCCTCTAACACTATCCTACTGATATCCCTTCTCTCCCTCCAGTTCCCTCTAACACTATCCTACTGATATCCTTTCTCTCCCTCCAGTTCCCTCTAACACTTTATTACTGATATCCCTTCTCTCCCTCCAGTTCCCTCTAATACTATCCTACTGATATCCTTTCTCTCCCTCCAGTTCCCTCTAACACTTTATTACTGATATCCCTTCTCTCCCTCCAGTTCCCTCTAACACTATCCTACTGATATCCCTTCTCTCCCTCCAGTTCCCTCTAACACTATCCTACTGATATCCCTTCTCTCCCTCCAGTTCCCTCTAACACTATCCTACTGATATCCCTTCTCTCCCTCCAGTTCCCTCTAACACTTTATTACTGATATCCTTTCTCTCCCTCCAGTTCCCTCTAACACTATCCTACTGATATCCTTTCTCTCCCTCCAGTTCCCTCTAACACTTTATTACTGATATCCCTTCTCTCCCTCCAGTTCCCTCTAACACTATCCTACTGATATCCCTTCTCTCCCTCCAGTTCCCTCTAACACTTTATTACTGATATCCCTTCTCTTCCTCCAGTTCCCTCTAACACTTTATTACTGATATCCCTTCACTCCCTCCAGTTCCCTCTAACACTATCCTACTGATATCCCTTCTCTCCCTCCAGTTCCCTCTAACACTATACTACTGATATCCCTTCTCTCCCTCCAGTTCCCTCTAACACTATCCTACTGATATCCCTTCTCTCCCTCCAGTTCCCTCTAACACTATCCTACTGATATTCCTTCTCTCCCTCCAGTTCCCTCTAACACTTTATTACTGATATCCCTTCTCTCCCTCCAGTTCCCTCTAACACTATCCTACTGATATCCCTTCTCTCCCTCCAGTTCCCTCTAACACTTTATTACTGATATCCCTTCTCTCCCTCCAGTTCCCTCTAATACTATCCTACTGATATCCCTTCTCTCCCTCCAGTTCCCTCTAACACTATCCTACTGATATCCCTTCTCTCCCTCCAGTTCCCTCTAACACTATCCGACTGATATCCCTTCTCTCCCTCCAGTTCCCTCTAACACTATCCTACTGATATCCCTTCTCTCCCTCCAGTTCCCTCTAACACTATCCAACTGATATCCTTCTCTCCCTCCAGTTCCCTCTAACACTATCCTACTGATTTCCCTTCTCTCCCTCCAGTTCCCTCTAACACTTTATTACTGATATCCCTTCTCTCCCTCCAGTTCCCTCTAACACTATCCTACTGATATCCCTTCTCTCCCTCCAGTTCCCTCTAACACAATCCTACTGATATCCCTTCTCTCCCTCCAGTTCCCTCTAACACTTTATTACTGATATCCCTTCTTTCCCTCCAGTTCCCTCTAACACTTTATTACTGATTTCCCTTCTCTCCCTCCAGTTCCCTCTAACACTTTATTACTGATATCCCTTCTCTCCCTCCAGTTCCCTCTAACACTATCCTACTGATATCCCTTCTCTCCCTCCAGTTCCCTCTAACACTTTATTACTGATATCCCTTCTCTCCCTCCAGTTCCCTCTAACACTTTATTACTGATATCCCTTCTCTCCCTCCAGTTCCCTCTAACACTTTATTACTGATTTCCCTTCTCTCCCTCCAGTTCCCTCTAACACTTTATTACTGATATCCCTTCTCTCCCTCCAGTTCCCTCTAACACTTTATTACTGATATCCCTTCTCTCCCTCCAGTTCCCTCTAACACTTTATTACTGATATCCCTTCTCTCCCTCCAGTTCCCTCTAACACTTTATTACTGATATCCCTTCTCTCCCTCCAGTTCCCTCTAACACTATCCTACTGATATCCCTTCTCTCCCTCCAGTTCCCTCTAACACTTTATTACTGATATCCCTTCTCTCCCTCCAGTTCCCTCTAACACTTTATTACTGATATCCCTTCTCTCCCTCCAGTTCCCTCTAACACTTTATTACTGATATCCCTTCTCTCCCTCCAGTTCCCTCTAACACTATCCTACTGATATCCCTTCTCTCCCTCCAGTTCCCTCTAACACTATCCTACTGATATCCTTTCTCTCCCTCCAGTTCCCTCTAACACTTTATTACTGATATCCCTTCTCTCCCTCCAGTTCCCTCTAATACTATCCTACTGATATCCTTTCTCTCCCTCCAGTTCCCTCTAACACTTTATTACTGATATCCCTTCTCTCCCTCCAGTTCCCTCTAACACTATCCTACTGATATCCCTTCTCTCCCTCCAGTTCCCTCTAACACTATCCTACTGATATCCCTTCTCTCCCTCCAGTTCCCTCTAACACTATCCTACTGATATCCCTTCTCTCCCTCCAGTTCCCTCTAACACTTTATTACTGATATCCCTTCTCTCCCTCCAGTTCCCTCTAACACTATCCTACTGATATCCTTTCTCTCCCTCCAGTTCCCTCTAACACTTTATTACTGATATCCCTTCTCTCCCTCCAGTTCCCTCTAACACTATCCTACTGATATCCCTTCTCTCCCTCCAGTTCCCTCTAACACTTTATTACTGATATCCCTTCTCTTCCTCCAGTTCCCTCTAACACTTTATTACTGATATCCCTTCACTCCCTCCAGTTCCCTCTAACACTATCCTACTGATATCCCTTCTCTCCCTCCAGTTCCCTCTAACACTATACTACTGATATCCCTTCTCTCCCTCCAGTTCCCTCTAACACTTTATTACTGATATCCCTTCTCTCCCTCCAGTTCCCTCTAACACTATCCTACTGATATCCCTTCTCTCCCTCCAGTTCCCTCTAACACTATCCTACTGATATCCCTTCTCTCCCTCCAGTTCCCTCTAACACTATCCTACTGATATTCCTTCTCTCCCTCCAGTTCCCTCTAACACTTTATTACTGATATCCCTTCTCTCCCTCCAGTTCCCTCTAACACTATCCTACTGATATCCCTTCTCTCCCTCCAGTTCCCTCTAACACTATCCTACTGATATCCCTTCTCTCCCTCCAGTTCCCTCTAACACTTTATTACTGATATCCCTTCTCTCCCTCCAGTTCCCTCTAATACTATCCTACTGATATCCCTTCTCTCCCTCCAGTTCCCTCTAACACTATCCTACTGATATCCCTTCTCTCCCTCCAGTTCCCTCTAACACTATCCGACTGATATCCCTTCTCTCCCTCCAGTTCCCTCTAACACTATCCTACTGATATCCCTTCTCTCCCTCCAGTTCCCTCTAACACTATCAAACTGATATCCTTCTCTCCCTCCAGTTCCCTCTAACACTATCCTACTGATATCCCTTCTCTCCCCCCAGTTCCCTCTAACACTTTATTACTGATATCCCTTCACTCCCTCCAGTTCCCTCTAACACTATCCTACTGATATCCCTTCTCTCCCTCCAGTTCCCTCTAACACTATCCTACTGATATCCCTTCTCTCCCTCCAGTTCCCTCTAACACTTTATTACTGATATCCCTTCTTTCCCTCCAGTTCCCTCTAACACTATCCTACTGATATCCCTTCTCTCCCTCCAGTTCCCTCTAACACTTTATTACTGATATCCCTTCTCTCCCTCCAGTTCCCTCTAACACTATCCTACTGATATCCCTTCTCTCCCTCCAGTTCCCTCTAACACTATCCTACTGATATCCCTTCTCTCCCTCCAGTTCCCTCTAACACTTTATTACTGATATCCTTCTCTCCCTCCAGTTCACTCTAACACTATCCTACTGATATCCCTTCTCTCCCTCCAGTTCCCTCTAACACTATCCTACTGATATCCCCTCTCTCCCTCCAGTTCCCTCTAACACTATCCGACTGATATCCCTTCTCTCCCTCCAGTTCCCTCTAACACTATCCGACTGATATCCCTTCTCTCCCTCCAGTTCCCTCTAACACTATCCGACTGATATCCCTTCTCTCCCTCCAGTTCCCTCTAACACTTTATTACTGATATTCCTTCTCTCCCTCCAGTTCCCTCTAACACTATCCAACTGATATCCTTCTCTCCCTCCAGTTCCCTCTAACACTATCCTACTGATATCCCTTCTCTCCCCCCAGGTCCCTCTAACACTTTATTACTGATATCCCTTCACTCCCTCCAGTTCCCTCTAACACTATCCTACTGATATCCCTTCTCTCCCTCCAGTTCCCTCTAACACTATCCTACTGATATCCCTTCTCTCCCTCCAGTTCCCTCTAACACTATCCTACTGATATTCCTTCTCTCCCTCCAGTTCCCTCTAACACTTTATTACTGATATCCCTTCTCTCCCTCCAGTTCCCTCTAACACTATCCTACTGATATCCCTTCTCTCCCTCCAGTTCCCTCTAACACTTTATTACTGATATCCCTTCTCTCCCTCCAGTTCCCTCTAACACTATCCTACTGATATCCCTTCTCTCCCTCCAGTTCCCTCTAACACTATCCTACTGATATCCCTTCTCTCCCTCCAGTTCCCTCTAACACTATCCGACTGATATCCCTTCTCTCCCTCCAGTTCCCTCTAACACTATCCTACTGATATCCCTTCTCTCCCTCCAGTTCCCTCTAACACTATCCAACTGATATCCTTCTCTCCCTCCAGTTCCCTCTAACACTATCCTACTGATTTCCCTTCTCTCCCTCCAGTTCCCTCTAACACTTTATTACTGATATCCCTTCTCTCCCTCCAGTTCCCTCTAACACTATCCTACTGATATCCCTTCTCTCCCTCCAGTTCCCTCTAACACTATCCTACTGATATCCCTTCTCTCCCTCCAGTTCCCTCTAACACTTTATTACTGATATCCCTTCTCTCCCTCCAGTTCCCTCTAACACTTTATTACTGATATCCCTTCTCTCCCTCCAGTTCCCTCTAACACTTTATTACTGATATCCCTTCTCTCCCTCCAGTTCCCTCTAACACTATCCTACTGATATCCCTTCTCTCCTTCCAGTTCCCTCTAACACTTTATTACTGATATCCCTTCTCTCCCTCCAGTTCCCTCTAACACTTTATTACTGATATCCCTTCTCTCCCTCCAGTTCCCTCTAACACTTTATTACTGATTTCCCTTCTCTCCCTCCAGTTCCCTCTAACACTTTATTACTGATATCCCTTCTCTCCCTCCAGTTCCCTCTAACACTTTATTACTGATATCCCTTCTCTCCCTCCAGTTCCCTCTAACACTTTATTACTGATTTCCCTTCTCTCCCTCCAGTTCCCTCTAACACTTTATTACTGATATCCCTTCTCTCCCTCCAGTTCCCTCTAACACTATCCTACTGATATCCCTTCTCTCCTTCCAGTTCCCTCTAACACTTTATTACTGATATCCCTTCTCTCCCTCCAGTTCCCTCTAACACTTTATTACTGATATCCCTTCTTTCCCTCCAGTTCCCTCTAACACTTTATTACTGATTTCCCTTCTCTCCCTCCAGTTCCCTCTAACACTTTATTACTGATATCCCTTCTCTCCCTCCAGTTCCCTCTAACACTATCCTACTGATATCCCTTCTCTCCCTCCAGTTCCCTCTAACACTTTATTACTGATATCCCTTCTCTCCCTCCAGTTCCCTCTAACACTTTATTACTGATATCCCTTCTCTCCCTCCAGTTCCCTCTAACACTTTATTACTGATTTCCCTTCTCTCCCTCCAGTTCCCTCTAACACTTTATTACTGATATCCCTTCTCTCCCTCCAGTTCCCTCTAACACTTTATTACTGATATCCCTTCTCTCCCTCCAGTTCCCTCTAACACTTTATTACTGATATCCCTTCTCTCCCTCCAGTTCCCTCTAACACTTTATTACTGATATCCCTTCTCTCCCTCCAGTTCCCTCTAACACTATCCTACTGATATCCCTTCTCTCCCTCCAGTTCCCTCTAACACTTTATTACTGATATCCCTTCTCTCCCTCCAGTTCCCTCTAACACTTTATTACTGATATCCCTTCTCTCCCTCCAGTTCCCTCTAACACTTTATTACTGATATCCCTTCTCTCCCTCCAGTTCCCTCTAACACTATCCTACTGATATCCCTTCTCTCCCTCCAGTTCCCTCTAACACTATCCTACTGATATCCTTTCTCTCCCTCCAGTTCCCTCTAACACTTTATTACTGATATCCCTTCTCTCCCTCCAGTTCCCTCTAATACTATCCTACTGATATCCTTTCTCTCCCTCCAGTTCCCTCTAACACTTTATTACTGATATCCCTTCTCTCCCTCCAGTTCCCTCTAACACTATCCTACTGATATCCCTTCTCTCCCTCCAGTTCCCTCTAACACTATCCTACTGATATCCCTTCTCTCCCTCCAGTTCCCTCTAACACTATCCTACTGATATCCCTTCTCTCCCTCCAGTTCCCTCTAACACTTTATTACTGATATCCCTTCTCTCCCTCCAGTTCCCTCTAACACTATCCTACTGATATCCTTTCTCTCCCTCCAGTTCCCTCTAACACTTTATTACTGATATCCCTTCTCTCCCTCCAGTTCCCTCTAACACTATCCTACTGATATCCCTTCTCTCCCTCCAGTTCCCTCTAACACTTTATTACTGATATCCCTTCTCTTCCTCCAGTTCCCTCTAACACTTTATTACTGATATCCCTTCACTCCCTCCAGTTCCCTCTAACACTATCCTACTGATATCCCTTCTCTCCCTCCAGTTCCCTCTAACACTATACTACTGATATCCCTTCTCTCCCTCCAGTTCCCTCTAACACTTTATTACTGATATCCCTTCTCTCCCTCCAGTTCCCTCTAACACTATCCTACTGATATCCCTTCTCTCCCTCCAGTTCCCTCTAACACTATCCTACTGATATCCCTTCTCTCCCTCCAGTTCCCTCTAACACTATCCTACTGATATTCCTTCTCTCCCTCCAGTTCCCTCTAACACTTTATTACTGATATCCCTTCTCTCCCTCCAGTTCCCTCTAACACTATCCTACTGATATCCCTTCTCTCCCTCCAGTTCCCTCTAACACTATCCTACTGATATCCCTTCTCTCCCTCCAGTTCCCTCTAACACTTTATTACTGATATCCCTTCTCTCCCTCCAGTTCCCTCTAATACTATCCTACTGATATCCCTTCTCTCCCTCCAGTTCCCTCTAACACTATCCTACTGATATCCCTTCTCTCCCTCCAGTTCCCTCTAACACTATCCGACTGATATCCCTTCTCTCCCTCCAGTTCCCTCTAACACTATCCTACTGATATCCCTTCTCTCCCTCCAGTTCCCTCTAACACTATCAAACTGATATCCTTCTCTCCCTCCAGTTCCCTCTAACACTATCCTACTGATATCCCTTCTCTCCCCCCAGTTCCCTCTAACACTTTATTACTGATATCCCTTCACTCCCTCCAGTTCCCTCTAACACTATCCTACTGATATCCCTTCTCTCCCTCCAGTTCCCTCTAACACTATCCTACTGATATCCCTTCTCTCCCTCCAGTTCCCTCTAACACTTTATTACTGATATCCCTTCTTTCCCTCCAGTTCCCTCTAACACTATCCTACTGATATCCCTTCTCTCCCTCCAGTTCCCTCTAACACTTTATTACTGATATCCCTTCTCTCCCTCCAGTTCCCTCTAACACTATCCTACTGATATCCCTTCTCTCCCTCCAGTTCCCTCTAACACTATCCTACTGATATCCCTTCTCTCCCTCCAGTTCCCTCTAACACTTTATTACTGATATCCTTCTCTCCCTCCAGTTCACTCTAACACTATCCTACTGATATCCCTTCTCTCCCTCCAGTTCCCTCTAACACTATCCTACTGATATCCCCTCTCTCCCTCCAGTTCCCTCTAACACTATCCGACTGATATCCCTTCTCTCCCTCCAGTTCCCTCTAACACTATCCGACTGATATCCCTTCTCTCCCTCCAGTTTCCTCTAACACTATCCTACTGATATCCCTTCTCTCCTTCCAGTTCCCTACTGATTTCCCTTCTCTCCCTCCAGTTCCCTCTAACACTATCCTACTGATATCCCCTCTCTCCCTCCAGTTCCCTCTAACACTATCCGACTGATATCCCTTCTCTCCCTCCAGTTCCCTCTAACACTTTATTACTGATATCCCTTCTCTTCCTCCAGTTTCCTCTAACACTATCCTACTGATATCCCTTCTCTCCTTCCAGTTCCCTACTGATATCCCTTCTCTCCCTCCAGTTCCCTACTGATATCCCTTCTCTCCCTCCAGTTCCCTCTAACACTATCCTACTGATATCCCTTCTCTCCCTCCAGTTCCCTCTAACACTATCCTACTGATATCCCTTCTCTCCCTCCAGTTCCCTCTAACACTATCCTACTGATATCCCTTCTCTCCCTCCAGTTCCCTCTAACACTATCCTACTGATATCCCTTCTCTCCCTCCAGTTCCCTCTAACACTTTATTACTGATATCCCTTCTCTCCCTCCAGTTCCCTCTAACACTATCCTACTGATATCCCTTCTCTCCCTCCAGTTCCCTCTAACACTATCCGACTGATATCCCTTCTCTCCCTCCAGTTCCCTCTAACACTATCCTACTGATATCCCTTCTCTCCCTCCAGTTCCCTCTAACACTATCCAACTGATATCCTTCTCTCCCTCCAGTTCCCTCTAACACTATCCTACTGATTTCCCTTCTCTCCCTCCAGTTCCCTCTAACACTTTATTACTGATATCCCTTCTCTCCCTCCAGTTCCCTCTAACACTATCCTACTGATATCCCTTCTCTCCCTCCAGTTCCCTCTAACACTATCCTACTGATATCCCTTCTCTCCCTCCAGTTCCCTCTAACACTTTATTACTGATATCCCTTCTCTCCCTCCAGTTCCCTCTAACACTTTATTACTGATTTCCCTTCTCTCCCTCCAGTTCCCTCTAACACTTTATTACTGATATCCCTTCTCTCCCTCCAGTTCCCTCTAACACTATCCTACTGATATCCCTTCTCTCCTTCCAGTTCCCTCTAACACTTTATTACTGATATCCCTTCTCTCCCTCCAGTTCCCTTTAACACTTTATTACTGATATCCCTTCTCTTCCTCCAGTTCCCTCTAACACTATCCTACTGATATCCCTTCTCTCCTTCCAGTTCCCTACTGATATCCCTTCTCTCCCTCCAGTTCCCTACTGATATCCCTTCTCTCCCTCCAGTTCCCTCTAACACTATCCTACTGATATCCCTTCTCTCCCTCCAGTTCCCTCTAACACTATCCTACTGATATCCCTTCTCTCCCTCCAGTTCCCTCTAACACTATCCTACTGATATCCCTTCTCTCCCTCCAGTTCCCTCTAACACTATCCTACTGATATCCCTTCTCTCCCTCCAGTTCCCTCTAACACTTTATTACTGATATCCCTTCACTCCCTCCAGTTCCCTCTAACACTATCCTACTGATATCCCTTCTCTCCCTCCAGTTCCCTCTAACACTATCCTACTGATATCCCTTCTCTCCCTCCAGTTCCCTCTAACACTATCCTACTGATATCCCTTCTCTCCCTCCAGTTCCCTCTTACACTATCCTACTGATATCCCTTCTATCCCTCCAGTTCCCTCTAACACTATCCTACTGATATCCCTTCTCTCCCTCCAGTTCCCTCTAACACTTTATTACTGATATCCCTTCTCTCCCTCCAGTTCCCTCTAACACTATCCTACTGATATCCCTTCTCTCCCTCCAGTTCCCTCTAACACTTTATTACTGATATCCCTTCTCTCCCTCCAGTTCCCTCTAACACTATCATACTGATATCCCTTCTCTCCCTCCAGTTCCCTCTAACACTATCATACTGATATCCCTTCTCTCCCCCCAGTTCCCTCTAACACTATCCTACTGATATCCCTTCACTCCCTCCAGTTCCCTCTAACACTATCCGACTGATATCCCTTCTCTCCCTCCAGTTCCCTCTAACACTATCCGACTGATATCCCTTCTCTCCCTCCAGTTCCCTCTAACACTATCCTACTGATATCCTTTCTCTCCCTCCAGTTCCCTCTAACACTATCCTACTGATATCCCTTCTCTCCCTCCAGTTCCCTCTAACACTATCCGACTGATATCCCTTCTCTCCCTCCAGTTCCCTCTAACACTATCCTACTGATATCCCTTCTCTCCCTCCAGTTCCCTCTAACACTATCCTACTGATATCCCTTCTCTCCCTCCAGTTCCCTCTAACACTATCCTACTGATATCCCTTCTCTCCCTCCAGTTCCCTCTAACACTATCCTACTGATATCCCTTCTCTCCCTCCAGTTCCCTCTAACACTTTATTACTGATATCCCTTCTCTCCTTCCAATTCCCTCTAACACTATCCTACTGATATCCCTTCTCTCCCTCCAGTTCCCTCTAACACTATCCGACTGATATCCCTTCTCTCCCTCCAGTTCCCTCTAACACTATCCTACTGATATCCCTTCTCTCCCTCCAGTTCCCTCTAACACTATCCAACTGATATCCTTCTCTCCCTCCAGTTCCCTCTAACACTATCCTACTGATTTCCCTTCTCTCCCTCCAGTTCCCTCTAACACTTTATTACTGATATCCCTTCTCTCCCTCCAGTTCCCTCTAACACTATCCTACTGATATCCCTTCTCTCCCTCCAGTTCCCTCTAACACTATCCTACTGATATCCCTTCTCTCCCTCCAGTTCCCTCTAACACTTTATTACTGATATCCCTTCTCTCCCTCCAGTTCCCTCTAACACTTTATTACTGATTTCCCTTCTCTCCCTCCAGTTCCCTCTAACACTTTATTACTGATATCCCTTCTCTCCCTCCAGTTCCCTCTAACACTATCCTACTGATATCCCTTCTCTCCTTCCAGTTCCCTCTAACACTTTATTACTGATATCCCTTCTCTCCCTCCAGTTCCCTCTAACACTTTATTACTGATATCCCTTCTCTTCCTCCAGTTCCCTCTAACACTATCCTACTGATATCCCTTCTCTCCTTCCAGTTCCCTACTGATATCCCTTCTCTCCCTCCAGTTCCCTACTGATATCCCTTCTCTCCCTCCAGTTCCCTCTAACACTATCCTACTGATATCCCTTCTCTCCCTCCAGTTCCCTCTAACACTATCCTACTGATATCCCTTCTCTCCCTCCAGTTCCCTCTAACACTATCCTACTGATATCCCTTCTCTCCCTCCAGTTCCCTCTAACACTATCCTACTGATATCCCTTCTCTCCCTCCAGTTCCCTCTAACACTTTATTACTGATATCCCTTCACTCCCTCCAGTTCCCTCTAACACTATCCTACTGATATCCCTTCTCTCCCTCCAGTTCCCTCTAACACTATCCTACTGATATCCCTTCTCTCCCTCCAGTTCCCTCTAACACTATCCTACTGATATCCCTTCTCTCCCTCCAGTTCCCTCTAACACTATCCTACTGATATCCCTTCTATCCCTCCAGTTCCCTCTAACACTATCCTACTGATATCCCTTCTCTCCCTTCAGTTCCCTCTAACACTTTATTACTGATATCCCTTCTCTCCCTCCAGTTCCCTCTAACACTATCCTACTGATATCCCTTCTCTCCCTCCAGTTCCCTCTAACACTTTATTACTGATATCCCTTCTCTCCCTCCAGTTCCCTCTAACACTATCATACTGATATCCCTTCTCTCCCTCCAGTTCCCTCTAACACTATCATACTGATATCCCTTCTCTCCCCCCCAGTTCCCTCTAACACTATCCTACTGATATCCCTTCACTCCCTCCAGTTCCCTCTAACACTATCCGACTGATATCCCTTCTCTCCCTCCAGTTCCCTCTAACACTATCCGACTGATATCCCTTCTCTCCCTCCAGTTCCCTCTAACACTATCCTACTGATATCCTTTCTCTCCCTCCAGTTCCCTCTAACACTATCCTACTGATATCCCTTCTCTCCCTCCAGTTCCCTCTAACACTATCCGACTGATATCCCTTCTCTCCCTCCAGTTCCCTCTAACACTATCCTACTGATATCCCTTCTCTCCCTCCAGTTCCCTCTAACACTTTATTACTGATATTCCTTCTCTCCCTCCAGTTCCCTCTAACACTATCCTACTGATATCCCTTCTCTCCCTCCAGTTCCCTCTAACACTATCCTACTGATATCCCTTCTCTCCCTCCAGTTCCCTCTAACACTATCCTACTGATATCCCTTCTTTCCCTCCAGTTCCCTCTAACACTTTATTACTGATATCCCTTCTCTCCTTCCAATTCCCTCTAACACTATCCTGCTGGTGTCCCTTATTTATTATCATTTGACAACAATTGTGAAACAAGTTGTATCAATTGATATTAATCATACTTGCTGCCAGGCATGAAAGAAAATGAGGTGTTTTAGTGTGGGAGGATACCAGAGTCCTCAGAGAAAACCTACACAATGCTATTACTGATAGGGTAAATGCCCTTCGGGGGGATGTGAGCTAAAAATGGTGTAATCTAATAATGTATAATTCGCTCTTAAATTTCATCAGAAATTTGAAGGATTCTTACTCAAGACAGAATAAAGAAATATTATCTTTGGACTGTACTAATCCCATAGCAGCGATCCAATCATTATATAGCTGTACATTTCAGGCAGGGAACATGTCAAGGTGACGAAAACTATGTCTATGACGTTGACCTTTTCTATCAATGTAAGGCAGGTGTATAAAAGTGTAATAAAGTCAGTACATTTTCCACTAATTTGATATCCTACCAATATGTAGGTTCACATTAAATGTCAAGATACTTATATATTATTGGTAAATTTCTTGAGAGAAAAAATGCAGCAATAAAATGCCTTTCTATATCATTCAAGGGAAAAACAACTGTCCTAACACCATTTCAGTTATGTCAAATCACAAGGCCAATGTTTGAAGCATAAGCCAATATAAGCAACTGTCACTAATATATCACAATAACGAAAACGAATGTATAGAGGAACTATTGACCAAGGACAGGAATATGACCATAGGATGAAGTTGAAGGACGACTCAATACAATATATACAGTATATACAAGTATAAAAAGTCGACAATGGCTAGTGTAGTCCACCGCAGGTATGTAAATAAATCTGCATACAACCTTGAATAGGTGAGGTGTAGACTACCCGATTATAGTCACACATGTCCGAACAACACGTTCCAGATTAGCTGACATAAAAACACAACAGAATCAATGTACAGGGGACTTAATGATCAAGGACAGAACATCAATGTATAGGGGACTTATTGATCATGGACAGAACATCAAGGTATAGGGGACTTATTGAACAAGGACAGGACATCAATGTATATGGGACTTATTGATCAAGGACAGGACATCAAGGTATAGGGGACTTATTGATCAAGAACAGGACATCAATGTATAGGGGACTTATTGAACAAGGACAGAACATCAATGTGTAGGGGACTTATTGAACAAGGACAGGACATCAATGTATAGGGGACTTATTGAACAAGGACAGGACATCAATGCACAGGGGACTTATTGATCAAGGACGGTACATCAATGTATAGGGGACTTATTGATCAAGGACGGGACATCAATGTATAGGGGACTTATTGAACAAGGACAGGATGTCAATGTGTAGGGGACTTATTGAACAAGGTCAGGACATCAATGTATAGGGGACTTATTGATCAAGGACAGGACATCAATGTATAGGGGACTTATTGAACAAGGACAGGACATCAATGTATAGGGGACTTATTGAACAAGGACGGGACATCAAGGTATAGGGGACTTATTGAACAAGGACAGGACATCAATGTATAGGGGACTTATTGAACAAGGACAGGACATCAAGGTATAGGGGACTTATTGAACAAGGACAGGACATCAATGTATAGGGGACTTATTGAACAAGGACGGGACATCAATGTATAGGGGACTTATTGAACAAGGACAGGATGTCAATGTATAGGGGACTTATTGATCAAGGACAGGACATCAATGTATAGGGGACTTATTGAACAAGGACAGGAAGTCAACGTATAGGGGACTTATTGAACAAGGACAGGACGTCAATGTATAGGGGACTTATTGAACAAGGACAGTGTATCAATGTATAGGGGACTTATTGAACAAGGACGGGACATCAATGTATAGGGGACTTATTGAATAAGGACGGGACATCAATGTATAGGGGACTTATTCAACAAGGACGGGACATCAATGTATAGGGGACTTATTGAACAAGGACAGGACATCAATGTATAGGGGACTTATTCAACAAGGACGGGACATCAATGTATAGGGGACTTATTGAACAAGGACGGGACATCAATGTACAGGGGACTTATTGAACAAGGTCAGGACATCAATGTGTAGGGGACTTATTGAACAAGGACAGGACATCAATGTATAGGGGACTTATTGAACAAGGACAGGACATCAATGTATAGGGGACTTATTGAAAAAGGACGGTACATCAATGTATAGGGGACTTATTGATCAAGGACGGGACATCAAGGTATAGGGGACTTATTGAACAAGGACAGGAAGTCAATGTATAGGGGACTTATTGAACAAGGACGGGACATCAATGTATAGGGGACTTATTGAACAAGGACAGGACATCAATGTATAGGGGACTTATTGAAAAAGGACGGTACATCAAGGTATAGGGGACTTATTGATCAAGGACGGGACATCAAGGTATAGGGGACTTATTGAACAAGGACAGGAAGTCAATGTATAGGGGACTTATTGAACAAGGACGGGACATCAATGTATAGGGGACTTATTGAACAAGGACAGGACATCAATGTATAGGGGACTTATTGAACAAGGACAGGAAGTCAATGTATAGGGGACATATTGAACAAGGACAGGACATCAATGTATAGGGGACTTATTGAACAAGGACAGGACATCAATGTATAGGGGACTTATTGAACAAGGACGGGACATCAATGTATAGGGGACTTATTGAACAAGGACGGGACATCAATGTATAGGGGACTTATTCAACAAGGACGGGACATCAATGTATAGTGGACTTATTGAACAAGGACGGGACATCAATGTATAGCTAACTCATTAGACAAGGACAGGACCACCAATGGGACTTTATTGTAACATCTGGAATCTGTAAAAAGCCTATAATATCCACTTGTATGTAAGACTTTTGTTTGGGTGCAGATGGAGGCAGATAGAAGATGTATGACATGGTATATGATCCCATGCACCACACTTTCACAATCACATATAACAGTGCCCTAGGGATGCCAAACTTCTTCTTAGAGGTATACAAATATGACAGACAATACCATTCAGAGATAGCTATGCTCAGCCCTGTTGGAGAGGCCATGTATCATACAGACAGATGTCTAGTGATGTCCCAAGGTAACAAATCATGTACTGCCATCAAATATAAGGCCTGCAAAATCTTGGATTTCAAAATACAAAGAAGTGGCGTTCCTGATAAAGCATTAGAGAACATCACACCACAAAAGACAGATGATTTGTACACTTAACCTCAGGTTGTTTCTGTCAGCATCAGATGTCAAGTACACGATTATCAATTATCAGGGTTCAATGTGTTAGGCCTACAGGCTTAGAGTTCAATGTATTACATGTAGGCCTACAGACTTAGGGTTCAATGTATTAGGCCTACAGACTTAGGGTTCAATGTGTAAGGCCTACAGACTTAGGGTTCAATGTATTAGGTGTACAGACTTAGGGTTCAATGTATTAGGCCTACAGACTTAGGGTTCAATGTTTTAAACCACAGCGGGGTTTGGTTAATAAAGGGGGAAAAAGTTAAACTAACCAACACCAGAGGGAATGCAGGCTAACCTGGCCCCTTACTTGTTGGACTATCCCACATCTGAACCATACTTTGCCCTTTACATGGTGGACTAGCCCACACCTTAGGGAATGCAGGCTAATCCGGACCTTTACTTGGTGGACTAATCCCACATCTGAACCATACTTTGCCCTTTACTTGGGGGACTTTGCCCTTTACTTGGGGGACTAATTCCCACATCTGAACCATACTTTGCCCTTTACTTGGTGGACTATCCCACATCTGAACCATACTTTGCCCTTTACTTGGGGGACTTTGCCCTTTACTTGGGAGACTAATTCCCACATCTGAACCATACTTTGCCCTTTACTTGGGGGACTAATTCCCACATCTGAACCTTACTTTGCCCTTTACTTGGGGGACTAATTCCCACATCTGAACCATACTTTGCCCTTTACTTGGGGGACTATCCCACATCTGAACCATACTTTGCCCTTTACTTGGGGGACTAATTCCCACATCTGAGGGGATACAACCTTACATAAAACCCAGTCGAAAATAATCAAGATATGTAGTTCAGTATAATAAATAGTAAAATTGTTTGACCTTGGAGCCATGTCGGTAAAACAGCAGCTCACTGGAACCATTTCGACTCTGCACACCAAAGATTCTTCGGAATGTGACAGAAAAGGAGACAGACGGATGGGCAGATTGCATCGTATCATTGCAAAACCCAACAAAGATGAAAGTAAAAGAAGATTAAAAGAATGACAGTGAGGAAGTATAACACTATCAGATTGGATCATAATATCCATGCACATATTCTACTGTTAGAACCTATACTTGTACATTCTACTAGACTTGTTGATAATCTGAGATACTTTCTTTAAAGGAAGGTGGCTAAAGCCTCAGTCACCTGAAGAAGAACTGCATAACTTAATTATACCCACTTTATACTGGTTACATTGTCGGAACTTTGTTTTATTGGTAAAGATTGGAGATAATTATTACTAAGTAACACCTGTGATATTAATGACAAAAGTCATCCATCAAACTGACAACAGAATTATTAGAAATAATGCCAACAGGGTTTCAAATCTAACACTGTTTCTGTTGAAGTGTATGACTCTGCTTCTACTAATTGGTACCAAAACTTGTATAAACACAATCAAAAGGTTCCTATGGGTACGCTAATTACGTGACATTTGTAAACACCAGTTAACTCCAGAGCTTCTCATTAGGTTGGAGCGTCTATTTTTTGAACAATAATTGAACTAATCAGAGGTCAGGAACAAGGAGGGTTGTAGGGTTTGCCCTGGATAAACTTAATTCTACCTTGTAGCACTGAGACACAGCAAAGTGAGGCTCTGCAAAGAACAAACTATATCAAATTAATGTAATGTCTCATTGATCAGAAGTAGGAGGAACTCCTTTCTAGAAATATGACTGACGATTTCATACAAACATTTTACTAAGTCTACATCACTGATATTTTCACCAATTACTGAAGTCTACATTACTGATAGCAATTACTAAGTTTACATTATTGATGTTTTCACCAAATACTGAAGTCTAATTTAAGTCACTGATATTTTCACCAAATACTGAAGTCTACATCAATGATGTTTTCACCAATTACTGAAGTCTACATCAATGATGTTTTCACCAATTACTGAAGTCTAAGTCACTGATGTTTTCACCAATTACTGAAGTCTACATCAATGATGTTTTCACCAATCACTGAAGTCTACATCAATGATGTTTTCACCAATTACTAAAGTCTACATCAATGATGTTTTCACCAATTACTGAAGTCTACATCAATGATGTTTCACCAATTACCGAAGTCTACGTCAATGATGTTTTCACCAATTACTGAAGTCTAAGTCACTGATGTTTTCACCAATTACTGAAGTCTACATCAATGATGTTTTCACCAATTACTGAAGTCTAAGTCAATGATGTTTTCACCAATTACCGAAGTCTACATCAATGATGTTTTCACCAATTACTGAAGTCTAAGTCACTGATGTTTTCACCAATTACTGAAGTCTACATCAATGATGTTTTCACCAATTACTGAAGTCTACATCAATGATGTTTTCACCAATTACTGAAGTCTACATCAATGATGTTTTCACCAATTACTGAAGTCTACATCAATGATGTTTTCACCAATTACTGAAGTCTACATCAATGATGTTTTCACCAATTACCGAAGTCTACATCAATGATGTTTTCACCAATTACTGAAGTCTACATCAATGATGTTTTCACCAATTACTGAAGTCTACATCAATGATGTTTTCACCAATTACTGAAGTCTACATCAATGATGTTTTCACCAATTACTGAAGTCTACATCAATGATGTTTTCACCAATTACTGAAGTCTTAGTCAATGATGTTTTCACCAATTACTGAAGTCTACATCAATGATGTTTTCACCAATTACTGAAGTCTACATCAATGATGTTTTCACCAATTACTACATTTTAAGCACAGCATCATTCTGGACAATGCAATTTATCCATCCCATTTTAACAATGAATTTGACCTGGTTAACTTGAGACATATACCAACATCTAGCACAGAATACTGAGGCCAGGTTATATAAAGACAAGTTGTAGCCAAGATCATAATATGATTAAGCTTTGAAGAATGCATATTAATCTGACATTAACAATCTTTAATGGAGAAAATCTGCCTGTAGAATCTGTCAATGACAGTTTGGAACATGACAGATTTTATTGGGCAGAGATTAATTGTGGAGGTACAAAGAGGATTCACCTGACACATGATTAACATCTTAGATTTAATTAATTCTTCCTGTAGTACAACTTCAAAGCACATGTACTTATTTATAAATAAAACCTGTTCTTAGCAAGCTATCTTATTGGTCATTTGCAATAAAAACTTGAATGCCACTTTGAAGTATCTGAAGAGTTAATAAAACTGTTACAGGTAATAATTATCTGTAGAGAAACCCTGTACTACCAGGTAATAATTATCTGTATAGAAACCCTGTATTACCAGGTAATAATTATCTGTATAGAAACCCTGTACTACCAGGTAATAATTATCTGTATAGAAACCCTGTACTACCAGGTAATAATTATCTGTAGAGAAACCCTGTACTACCAGGTAATAAATTAATCTATATAGAAACCCTGTACTACCAGGTAATAATTATCTGTATAGAAACCCTGTATTACCAGGTAATAATTATCTGTTGAGAAACCCTGTACTACCAGTTAATAAATTAATCTATATAAAAATCCTGTACTACCAGGTAATAATTATCTGTAGAGAAACCCTGTATTACCAGGTAATAATTATCTGTATAGAAACCCTGTACTACCAGGTAACAAGAGGCCCAATGGGCCTGTATCGCTCACCTGGTTCTACAGCAAGTTTGAAGTTGATTGAGGTCATTTCTACAGATACTATGCTGATTATCGTAGTAAGCTAGGTTTATTCATATTAATAAATTTTCTAGTCCTTCATTCCAGCATTTTATTGGCCTAACATCTGGTCTAGGAGGCTCTTGGCTATCGCAAAATTATTGTTTACAGATTGAAGCCGATTTCACCCCTGTGACCTTAAATGTAGGTCAAGGGTCATTCATTTGAACAAACTTTGTAGCCCTTCACCCCAGCATGCTACAGGCCCAATATCAAGTCCCTGTGCCTCTTGGTTATTAAGAAGAAGTCATTTGAAGAATATAGCCTATTTGACAAATATGACCTTAAGTGAAGGTCAAGGCAATTCATTTGAACAAACTTGGTAGCCCTTCACCCCAGCATGCTACAGATCCAATACCAAGTCCCTGGGCGTCTTGGTTATTGAGAAGAAGTTGTTTGAAGAATATAGCCTATTTGACCCATGCGACCTTGAATGAAGGTCAAGGTCATTTATTTAAACAAACTTTGTAGCCCTTTACCCCAGCATGCTACAGGCCCAATATCAAATCCCTTGGCCTCTTGGTTATTGAGAAGAAGTTGTTTGAAGAGTATAGCCTATTTGACCCATTCGACCTTGAATGAAGGTCAAAGTCCTTTATTTGAACAAACTTTGTTGCCCTTCACCCCAGCATGCTACAGGCCCAATATCAAGTCCCTGGGCCTCTTGGTTATTGAGTTATGTCAAATCACAAGGCCAATGTTTAAAGCATAAGCCAATATAAGCAACTGTCACTAATATATCACAATAACGACAACGAATGTATAGAGGAACTATTGACCAAGGACAGGAATATGACCATAGGATGAAGTTGAAGAACGACTCAATACAATATATACAGTATATACAAGTATAAAAAGTCCACAAAGGCAAGTGTAGTCCACCGCAGGTATGTAAATAAATCTGCATACAACCTTGAATAGGTGAGGTGTAGACTACCCGATTATAGTCACACATGTCCGAACAACACGTTCCAGACTAGCTGACATAAAAACACAACAGAATCAATGTACAGGGGACTTAATGATCAAGGACAGAACATCAATGTATAGGGGACTTATTGATCATGGACAGAACATCAAGGTATAGGGGACTTATTGAACAAGGACGGGACATCAATGTATAGGGGACTTATTGATCAAGGACAGGACATCAAGGTATAGGGGACTTATTGATCAAGGACAGGACATCAAGGTATAGGGGACTTATTGAACAAGGACGGGACATCAATGTATAGGGGACTTATTGATCAAGGACAGGACATCAAGGTATAGGGGACTTATTGATCAAGGACAGGACATCAAGGTATAGGGGACTTATTGATCAAGAACAGGACATCAATGTATAGGGGACTTATTGAACAAGGACAGGACATCAATGTATATGGGACTTATTGATCAAGGACAGGACATCAAGGTATAGGGGACTTATTGATCAAGAACAGGACATCAATGTATAGGGGACTTATTGATCAAGGACAGGACATCAAGGTATGGGGGACTTATTGAACAAGGACAGAACATCAATGTATAGGGGACTTATTGAACAAGGACAGGACATCAATGTATAGGGGACTTATTGATCATGGACAGAACATCAATGTATAGGGGACTTATTGAACAAGGACAGGAAGTCAATGTATAGGGGACTTATTCAACAAGGACGGGACATCAATGTATAGGGGACTTATTGAACAAGGACAGGACATCAATGTGTAGGGGACTTATTGAACAAGGACAGGACATCAATGTGTAGGGGACTTATTGAACAAGGACAGGACATCAATGTATAGGGGACTTATTGAACAAGGACAGGAAGTCAATGTATAGGGGACTTATTGAACAAGGACAGGACGTCAATGTATAGGGGACTTATTGAACAAGGACAGTGTATCAATGTATAGGGGACTTATTGATCAAGGGAAGGACACCAATGTACAGGGGACTTATTGAACAAGGACGGGACATCAATGTATAGGGCACTTATTGAATAAGGACGGGACATCAATGTATAGGGGACTTATTCAACAAGGACGGGACATCAATGTATAGGGGACTTATTGAACAAGGGAAGGACACCAATGTACAGGGGACTTATTGAACAAGGACGGGACATCAATGTATAGGGCACTTATTGAATAAGGACGGGACATCAATGTATAGGGGACTTATTCAACAAGGACGGGACATCAATGTATAGGGGACTTATTGAACAAGGACAGGACATCAATGTATAGGGGACTTATTGAACAAGGACAGGACATCAATGTATAGGGGACTTATTGATCAAGGACAGGACATCAAGGTATAGGGGACTTATTGATCAAGGACAGGACATCAAGGTATAGGGGACTTTTTGATCAAGAACAGGACATCAAGGTATAGGGGACTTATTGAACAAGGACAGGACATCAATGTATGGGGGACTTATTGAACAAGGACAGGACATCAATGTATAGGGGACTAATTGATCAAGGACAGGACATCAAGGTATAGGGGACTTATTGAACAAGGACAGGACATCAATGTATAGGGGACTTATTGAACAAGGACAGGACATCAATGTATATGGGACTTATTGAACAAGGACAGGACATCAATGTATAGGGGACTTATTGAACAAGGACAGGACATCAATGTATAGGGGACTTATTGAACAAGAACAGTGTATCAATGTATAGGGGACTTATTGAACAAGGGAAGGACACCAATGTACAGGGGACTTATTGAACAAGGACGGGACATCAATGTATATGGGACTTATTGAACAAGGTCAGGACATCAATGTATATGGGACTTATTTAACAAGGACAGGACATCAATGTATAGGGGACTTATTCAACAAGGACGGGACATCAATGTATAGGGCACTTATTGAACAAGGACAGGACATCAAGGTATAGGGGACTTATTGAACAAGGACAGGACATCAATGTACAGGGGACTTATTCAACAAGGACAGGACATCAATGTATAGGGGACTTATTCAACAAGGACGGGACATCAATGTATAGGGGACTTATTGAATAAGGACAGGACATCAATGTATAGGGGACTTATTGAACAAGGACAGTGTATCAATGTATAGGGGACTTATTTAACAAGGACAGGACATCAAGGTATAGGGGACTTATTTAACAAGAACAGGACATCAATGTATAGGGGACTTATTGAACAAGGACGGGACATCAATGTATATGGGACTTATTACACAAGGACAGGACATCAATGTATAGGGGACTTATTGATCATGGACAGGACATCAATGTATAGGGGACTTATTGAACAAGGACAGGACATCAATGTATAGGGGACTTATTGAACAAGAACAGGACATCAATGTATAGGGGACTTATTGAACAAGGACGGGACATCAATGTATATGGGACTTATTACACAAGGACAGGACATCAATGTATAGGGGACTTATTGATCATGGACAGAACATCAATGTATAGGGGACTTATTGAACAAGGACAGGACATCAATGTATAGGGGACTTATTGAACAAGGACAGGACATCAATGTATAGGGGACTTATTGATCATGGACAGGACATCAATGTATAGGGGACTTATTGATCATGGACAGAACATCAATGTATAGGGGACTTATTCAACAAGGACGGGACATCAATGTATGGGGGACTTATTCAACAAGGACGGGACATCAATGTATAGGGGACTTATTGATCAAGGACAGGACATCAAGGTATAGGGGACTTATTGAACAAGGACAGGACATCAATGTATAGGGGACTTATTGAACAAGGACAGGACATCAATGTATAGGGGACTTATTGATCAAGGACAGGACATCAATGTAAAGGGGACTTATTGATCAAGGACAGGACATCAAGGTATAGGGGACTTATTGAACAAGAACAGGACATCAATGTATAGGGGACTTATTGAACAAGGACGGGACATCAATGTATATGGGACTTATTACACAAGGACAGGACATCAATGTATAGGGGACTTATTGATCATGGACAGTGTATCAATGTATAGGGGACTTATTTAACAAGGACAGGACATCAATGTATAGGGGACTTATTGAACAACGACAGGACATCAATGTATAGGGGACTTATTGAACAAGGACGGGACATCAATGTATATGGGACTTATTACACAAGGACAGGACATCAATGTATAGGGGACTTATTGATCATGGACAGAACATCAATGTATAGGGGACTTATTGAACAAGGACAGGACATCAATGTATAGGGGACTTATTGAACAAGGACGGGACATCAATGTATATGGGACTTATTACACAAGGACAGGACATCAATGTATAGGGGACTTATTGATCATGGACAGAACATCAATGTATAGGGGACTTATTGAACAAGGACAGGGCATCAATGTATATGGGACTTATTGAACAAGGACAGGACATCAATGTATAGGGGACTTATTGATCATGGACAGAACATCAATGTATAGGGGACTTATTGAACAAGGACGGGACATCAATGTATGGGGGACTTATTGAACAAGGACGGGACATCAATGTATAGGGGACTTATTGATCAAGGACAGGACATCAAGGTATAGGGGACTTATTGAACAAGGACAGGACATCAATGTATAGGGGACTTATTGAACAAGGACAGGACATCAATGTATAGGGGACTTATTGATCAAGGACAGGACATCAATGTAAAGGGGACTTATTGATCAAGGACAGGACATCAATGTATAGGGGACTTATTGAACAAGGACGGGACATCAATGTATATGGGACTTATTGAACAAGGACAGGACATCAATGTATAGGGGACTTATTGATCATGGACAGAACATCAATGTATAGGGGACTTATTGAACAAGGACAGGACATCAATATATGGGGGACTTATTGAACAAGGACGGGACATCAATGTATAGGGGACTTATTGATCAAGGACAGGACATCAAGGTATAGGGGACTTATTGAACAAGGACAGGACATCAATGTATAGGGGACTTATTGAACAAGGACAGGACATCAATGTATAGGGGACTTATTGATCAAGGACAGGACATCAATGTAAAGGGGACTTATTGATCAAGGACAGGACATCAAGGTATAGGGGACTTATTGAACAAGGACAGGACATCAATGTATAGGGGACTTATTGAACAAGGACATGACATCAATGTATAGGGGACTTATTGAACAAGGACGGGACATCAATGTATAGGGGACTTATTGAACAAGAACAGGACATCAAGGTATAGGGGACTTATTGAACAAGGACAGGACATCGATGTATAGGGGACTTATTGAACAAGGGAAGGACATCAATGTATATGGGACTTATTGAACAAGGACAGGACATCAATGTATAGGGGACTTATTGATCAAGGACGGGACATCAATGTATAGGGGACTTATTGATCAAGGACAGGACATCAAGGTATAGGGGACTTATTGAACAAGGACAGGACATCAATGTATAGGGGACTTATTGAACAAGGGAAGGACATCAATGTATATGGGACTTATTGAACAAGGACAGGACATCAATGTATAGGGGACTTATTGATCAAGGACAGGACATCAAGGTATAGGGGACTTATTGAACAAGGACAGGACATCAATGTATAGGGGACTTATTGAACAAGGACATGACATCAATGTATAGGGGACTTATTGATCAAGGACAGGACATCAAGGTATAGGGGACTTATTGAACAAGGACAGTGTATCAATGTATATGGGACTTATTGAACAAGGTCAGGACATCAATGTATATGGGACTTATTTAACAAGGACAGGACATCAATGTATAGGGGACTTATTGAACAAGGACAGGACATCAATGTATATGGGACTTATTGAACAAGGTCAGGACATCAATGTATAGGGGACTTATTGAACAAGGTCAGGACATCAATGTATAGGGGACTTATTGAACAAGGACAGGACATCAATGTATAGGGGACTTTTTGAACAAGGTCAGGACATCAATGTATATGGGACTTATTTAACAAGGACAGGACATCAATGTATAGGGGACTTATTCAACAAGGACGGGACATCAATGTATAGGGCACTTATTGAACAAGGGAAGGACATCAATGTATATGGGACTTATTGAACAAGAACAGGACATCAATGTATAGGGGACTTATTGAACAAGGACAGGACATCAATGTATAGGGGACTTATTGAACAAGGACAGGACATCAAGGTATAGGGGACTTATTGAACAAGGACAGGACATCAAGGTATAGGGGACTTATTGAACAAGGACGGGACATCAATGTATAGGGGACTTATTGAACAAGGACAGGACATCAAGGTATAGGGGACTTATTGATCAAGGACAGGACATCAATGTATAGGGGACTTATTGAACAAGGACAGTGTATTAATGTATATGGGACTTATTTAACAAGGACAGGACATCAAGGTATGGGGGACTTATTGAACAAGGACAGAACATCAATGTATAGGGGACTTATTGAACAAGGACAGGACATCAATGTATAGGGGACTTATTGATCATGGACAGAACATCAATGTATAGGGGACTTATTGAACAAGGACAGGAAGTCAATGTATAGGGGACTTATTCAACAAGGACGGGACATCAATGTATAGGGGACTTATTGAACAAGGACAGGACATCAATGTGTAGGGGACTTATTGAACAAGGACAGGACATCAATGTGTAGGGGACTTATTGAACAAGGACAGGACATCAATGTATAGGGGACTTATTGAACAAGGACAGGAAGTCAATGTATAGGGGACTTATTGAACAAGGATGGGACATCAATATATAGGGGACTTATTGAACAAGGACAGGACATCAATGTATAGGGGACTTATTGAACATGGACTGGACATCAATGTATAGGGGACTTATTGAACAAGGACAGTGTATCAATGTATAGGGGACTTATTGAACAAGGACAGGACATCAATGTATAGGGGACTTATTGAACAAGGACAGGACATCAAGGTATAGGGGACTTATTGATCAAGGACAGGACATCAATGTATAGGGGACTTATTGAACAAGGACAGGACATCAATGTATAGGGGACTTATTGAACAAGGACAGGACATCAATGTATAGGGGACTTATTGAACATGGACTGGACATCAATGTATAGGGGACTTATTGAACAAGGATGGGACATCAAGGTATAAAGACTCATAGGCAAGGACAGGACATCAATGTATAGGGGACTTATTGAACAAGGATGGGATATCAAGGTATAAAGACTCATAGGCAAGGACAGGACCACCAATGGGATTTTATTGTAACATCTGGAAGCTGTAAAAAGCCTATAATATCCACTTGTATGTAAGACTTTTGTTAGGGTGCAGATGGAGGCAGATAGAAGATGTATGACATGGGATATGATCCCATGCACCACACTTTCACAATCACATATAACAGTGCCCTAGGGATGCCAAACTTCTTCTTAGAGGTATACAAATATGACAGACAATACCATTCAGAGATTGCTATGCTCAGCCCTGTTGGAGTGGCCATGTATCATACAGACAGATTAGAATGTCTAGTGATGTCCCAAGGTAACAAATCATGTACTGCCATCAAATATAAGGCCTGCAAAATCTTGGATTTCAAAATGCAAAGAAGTGGCGTTCCTGATAAAGCATTAGAGAACATCACACCACAAAAGACAGATGATTTGTATACTTAACCTCAGGTTGTTTCTGTCAGCATCAGATGTCAAGTACACGATTATCAATTATCAGGGTTCAATGTGTTAGGCCTACAGACTTAGAGTTCAATGTATTACATGTAGGCCTACAGACTTAGGGTTCAATGTATTAGGCCTACAGACTTAGGGTTCAATGTGTAAGGCCTACAGACTTAGGGTTCAATGTATTAGGCCTACAGACTTAGGGTTCAATGTATTAGGCCTACAGACTTAGGGTTCAATGTATTAGGCCAACAGACTTAGGGTTCAATGTATTACATGTAGGCCTACAGACTTAGGGTTCAATGTGTAAGGCCTACAGAGTTAGGGTTCAATGTATTAGGCCTACAGACTTAGGGTTCAATGTATTAGGCCTACAGACTTAGGGTTCAATGTGTAACGCCTACAGACTTAGTGTTCAATGTATTAGGCCTACAGACTTAGGGTTCAATGTATTAGGCCTACAGACCTAGGGTTCAATGTGTAAGGCCTACAGACTTAGGGTTCAATGTGTTAGGCCTACAGACTTAGGGTTCAATGTGTAAGGCCTACAGACTTAGGGTTCAATGTATTAGGCCTACAGACTTAGGGTTCAATGTATTAGGCCTACAGACTTAGGGTTCAATGTATTAGGCCTACAGACCTAGGGTTCAATGTGTAAGGCCTACAGACTTAGGGTTCAATGTGTAAGGCCTACAGACTTAGGGTTCAATATATTAGGCCAACAGACTTAGGGTTCAATTTGTTAGGCCTACAGACTTAGGGTTCAATGAATTAGGCCTACAGACTTAGGGTTCAATGTATTAGGCCTACAGACTAAGGGTTCAATGTATTAGGCCTACAGACTAAGGGTTCAATGTATTAGGCCTACAGACGTAGAGTTCAATGTATTAGGCCAACAGACTATTGGGTTCAATGTATTAGGCCTACAGACTTAGGGTTCAATGTGTAAGGCCTACAGACCTAGGGTTCAATGTGTAAGGCCTACAGACTTAGGGTTCAATGTGTAAGGCCTACAGACTTAGGGTTCAATGTATTAGGCCTACAGACTAAGGGTTCAATGTGTAAGGCCTACAGACTTAGGGTTCAATGTATTAGGCCTACAGACCTAGGGTTCAATGTGTAAGGCCTACAGACTTATAGGGCTCAATGTATTAGGCCTACAGACTTAGGGTTCAATGTATTAGGCCTACAGACTTAGGGTTCAATGTATTAGGCCTACAGACTTAGGGTTCAATGTATTAGGCCTACAGACTTAGGGTTCAATGTGTAAGGCCTACAGACTTAGGGTTCAATGTGTAAGGCCTACAGACTTAGGGTTCAATGTGTAAGGCCTACAGACTTAGGGTTCAATGTATTAGGCCTACAGACTTAGGGTTCAATGTATTAGGCCAACAGACTTAGGGTTCAATTTGTTAGGCCTACAGACTTAGGGTTCAATGAATTAGGCCTACAGACTTAGGGTTCAATGTATTAGGCCTACAGACTTAGGGTTCAATGTGTAAGGCCTACAGACTTAGGGTTCAATGTATAAGGCCTACAGACTTAGGGTTCAATGTATTAGGCCTACAGACTAAGGGTTCAATGTATTAGGCCTACAGACTAAGGGTTCAATGTATTAGGCCTACAGACGTAGAGTTCAATGTATTAGGCCAACAGACTATTGGGTTCAATGTATTAGGCCTACAGACTTAGGGTTCAATGTGTAAGGCCTACAGACCTAGGGTTCAATGTGTAAGGCCTACAGACTTAGGGTTCAATGTGTAAGGCCTACAGACTTAGGGTTCAATGTATTAGGCCTACAGACTAAGGGTTCAATGTGTAAGGCCTACAGACTTAGGGTTCAATGTATTAGGCCTACAGACCTAGGGTTCAATGTGTAAGGCCTACAGACTTATAGGGCTCAATGTATTAGGCCTACAGACTTAGGGTTCAATGTATTAGGCCTACAGACTTAGGGTTCAATGTATTAGGCCTACAGACTTAGGGTTCAATGTATTAGGCCTACAGACCTAGGGTTCAATGTGTAAGGCCTACAGACTTAGGGTTCAATGTGTAAGGCCTACAGACTTAGGGTTCAATGTGTAAGGCCTACAGACTTAGGGTTCAATGTATTAGGCCTACAGACTTAGGGTTCAATGTATTAGGCCAACAGACTTAGGGTTCAATTTGTTAGGCCTACAGACTTAGGGTTCAATGAATTAGGCCTACAGACTTAGGGTTCAATGTATTAGGCCTACAGACTTAGGGTTCAATGTGTAAGGCCTACAGACTTAGGGTTCAATGTGTAAGGCCTACAGACTTAGGGTTCAATGAATTAGGCCTACAGACTTAGGGTTCAATGTATTAGGCCTACAGACTTAGGGTTCAATGTGTAAGGCCTACAGACTTAGGGTTCAATGTGTAAGGCCTACAGACTTAGGGTTCAATGTGTAAGGCCTACAGACTTAGGGTTCAATATATTAGGCCTACAGACTTAGGGTTCAATGTGTAAGGCCTACAGACTTAGAGTTCAATGTATTAGGCCTACAGACTTAGAGTTCAATGTGTAAGGCCTACAGACTTAGGGTTCAATGTATTAGGCCTACAGACGGAGAGTTCAATGTGTAAGGCCTACAGACTTAGAGTTCAATGTGTAAGGCCTACAGACTTAGGGTTCAATGTGTAAGGCCTACAGACTTAGGGTTCAATGTATTAGGCCTACAGACTTAGGGTTCAATGTGTAAGGCCTACAGACTTAGGGTTCAATGTGTAAGGCCTACAGACTTAGGGTTCAATGTGTAAGGCCTACAGACTTAGGGTTCAATGTGTAAGGCCTACAGACTTAGGGTTCAATGTGTAAGGTCAGATGACTGTAAGAAATCTCAAACAATGTATATATAGGTCTGAAGAATTGCCTTTCCCAATGTTGTGATTTATTGTAACTAAATAAATTTCTATATTTTCGAGCATGTTCAATATTAACAATTTCAGTCTCACAAAAGTACCTTTACAGACTTCAGTTGAGCTTTAAAACCACATTATCTTAAGTTATAATTTCTTAGAATACATTTCTGTTCAAATCTTCTCAAACCTTTCCTGACAACAATGTTGAAAATGTTTTGTCTACCATGATGATGACGCCTTGTAAAGCTGTTACGAGTCTTATTTGGCGAGACAAATTCTCTTAAGTGAGTTGTTAGGGAAGCCATGGTGATTCCTGGCGTCTAGTACAGTCAATATATATAGTTTCCCTGGGCAGTTTTAATAAACTGGTCAATCCAAGGAAATCTGGTGTTTTGGTAACTGCTAGTGTGCATGTGATAGTTACACTGCTGACAGTGTCTGATACACTCTTTATAGTTACACTGCTGACAGTGTCTGATACACTCTTTATAGTTACACTGCTGACAGTGTCTGATATACTCTTTATAGTTACACTACTGACAGTGTCTGATATACTCTTTATAGTTACACTGCTGACAGTGTACGATACACTCTTTATAGTTACACTGCTGACAGTGTACGATACACTCTTTATAGTTACACTACTGACAGTGTACGATACACTCTTTATAGTTACACTGCTGACAGTGTACGATACACTCTTTATAGTTACACTACTGACAGTGTCTGATACACTCTTTATAGTTACACTACTGACAGTGTCTGATATACTCTTTATAGTTACACTACTGACAGTGCACGATACACTCTTTATAGTTACACTACTGACAGTGTACGATACACTCTTTATAGTTACACTACTGACAGTGTCTGATATACTCTTTATAGTTACACTGCTGACAGTGTCTGATACACTCTTTATAGTTACACTACTGACAGTGTCTGATATACTCTTTATAGTTACACTGCTGACAGTGTCCGATACACTCTTTATAGTTACACTGCTGACAGTGTCTGATATACTCTTTATAGTTACACTGCTGACAGTGTCTGATACACTCTTTATAGTTACACTACTGACAGTGTCTGATACACTCTTTATAGTTACACTGCTGACAGTGTCTGATACACTCTTTATAGTTACACTACTGACAGTGTCTGATACACTCTTTATAGTTACACTGCTGACAGTGTCTGATATACTCTTTATAGTTACACTGCTGACAGTGTCTGATATACTCTTTATAGTTACACTGCTGACAGTGTCTGATATACTCTTTATAGTTACACTGCTGACAGTGTCTGATATACTCTTTATAGTTACACTGCTGACAGTGTCTGATACACTCTTTATAGTTACACTACTGACAGTGTCTGAAATACTACGTGTCTATACTATTATAGTTACACTGCTGACAGTGTCTGATATACTCTTTATAGTTACACTGCTGACAGTGTCTGATACACTCTTTATAGTTACACTGCTGACAGTGTCTGATATACTCTTTATAGTTACACTGCTGACAGTGTCTGATACACTCTTTATAGTTACACTGCTGACAGTGTCTGATACACTCTTTATAGTTACACTGCTGACAGTGTCTGATATACTCTTTATAGTTACACTGCTGACAGTGTCCGATATACTCTTTATAGTTACACTGCTGACAGTGTCCGATATACTCTTTATAGTTACACTGCTGACAGTGTCTGATATACTCTTTATAGTTACACTGCTGACAGTGTCTGATATACTCTTTATAGTTACACTGCTGACAGTGTCTGATACACTCTTTATAGTTACACTGCTGACAGTGTCTGATACACTCTTTATAGTTACACTACTGACAGTGTCTGATACACTCTTTATAGTTACACTGCTGACAGTGTCTGATACACTCTTTATAGTTACACTACTGACAGTGTCTGATACACTCTTTATAGTTACACTGCTGACAGTGTCTGATACACTCTTTATAGTTACACTACTGACAGTGTCTGATACACTCTTTATAGTTACACTGCTGACAGTGTCCGATATACTCTTTATAGTTACACTACTGACAGTGTCTGATATACTCTTTATAGTTACACTACTGACAGTGTCTGATACACTCTTTATAGTTACACTGCTGACAGTGTCTGATACACTCTTTATAGTTACACTGCTGACAGTGTCTGATACACTCTTTATAGTTACACTACTGACAGTGTCTGATACACTCTTTATAGTTACACTGCTGACAGTGTCTGATACACTCTTTATAGTTACACTGCTGACAGTGTCTGATACACTCTTTATAGTTACACTGCTGACAGTGTCTGATATACTCTTTATAGTTACACTGCTGACAGTGTCTGATACACTCTTTATAGTTACACTACTGACAGTGTCTGATATACTCTTTATAGTTACACTGCTGACAGTGTCTGATATACTCTTTATAGTTACACTGCTGACAGTGTCTGATACACTCTTTATAGTTACACTGCTGACAGTGTCTGATATACTCTTTATAGTTACACTACTGACAGTGTCTGATACACTCTTTATAGTTACACTACTGACAGTGTCTGATATACTCTTTATAGTTACACTGCTGACAGTGTCTGATATACTCTTTATAGTTACACTGCTGACAGTGTCTGATATACTCTTTATAGTTACACTGCTGACAGTGTCTGATACACTCTTTATAGTTACACTGCTGACAGTGTCTGATACTCTTTATAGTTACACTGCTGACAGTGTCTGATACACTCTTTATAGTTACACTACTGACAGTGTCTGATACACTCTTTATAGTTACACTGCTGACAGTGTCTGATACACTCTTTATAGTTACACTACTGACAGTGTCTGATACACTCTTTATAGTTACACTGCTGACAGTGTCTGATACACTCTTTATAGTTACACTACTGACAGTGTCTGATACACTCTTTATAGTTACACTGCTGACAGTGTCTGATACACTCTTTATAGTTACACTGCTGACAGTGTCTGATATACTCTTTATAGTTACACTGCTGACAGTGTCTGATACACTCTTTATAGTTACACTGCTGACAGTGTCTGATACACTCTTTATAGTTACACTGCTGACAGTGTCTGATACACTCTTTATAGTTACACTGCTGACAGTGTCTGATACACTCTTTATAGTTACACTGCTGACAGTGTCTGATATACTCTTTATAGTTACACTGCTGACAGTGTCTGATATACTCTTTATAGTTACACTACTGACAGTGTCTGATACACTCTTTATAGTTACACTGCTGACAGTGTCTGATATACTCTTTATAGTTACACTGCTGACAGTGTCTGATACACTCTTTATAGTTACACTGCTGACAGTGTCCGATACACTCTTTATAGTTACACTGCTGACAGTGTCCGATACACTCTTTATAGTTACACTGCTGACAGTGTCCGATACACTCTTTATAGTTACACTGCTGACAGTGTCTGATACACTCTTTATAGTTACACTGCTGACAGTGTTCTGACTGACACTTTTGCCAGGTTTATTCATATTAATAAATAACCTATTTGACCCATGTGACCTTGAATAAAGGTCAAGGTCATTTATTTGAACAAACTTTGTAGCCCTTCACCCCAGCATGCTACAGGCCCAATATCAAGTCCCTGGGCCTCTTGGTTATTGAGAAGTCGTTTGAAGATTATAGCCTATTTGACCCATATGACCTTGAATGAAGGTCAAAGTCCTTTATTTGAACAAACTTTCTAGCCCTTCACCCCAGCATGCCACAGGTCTAATATTAAGTCCCTGACCCTCTTGGTTATTGAGAAGTCGTTTGAAGATTATAGCCTATTTGACCCATGTGACCTTGAATGAAGGTCAAGGTCATTTATTTGAACAAACTTTGTAGCCCTTTACCCCAGCATGCTACAGGTCTAATATTAAGTCCCTGGCCCTCTTGGTTATTGAGAAGTCGTTTGAAGATTATAGCCTATTTGACCCATGTGACCTTGAATGAAGGTCAAGGTCATTTATTTGAACAAACTTTGTAGCCCTTTACCCCAGCATGCTACAGGTCTAATATTAAGTCCCTGGCCCTCTTGGTTATTGAGAAGTCGTTTGAAGATTATAGCCTATTTGACCCATATGACCTTGAATGAAGGCCAAAGTCCTTTATTTGAACAAACTTTCTAGCCCTTCACCCCAGCATGCTACAGGCCCAATATCAAGTCCCTGGGCCTCTTGGTTATTGAGAAGAAGTTGTTTGAAGATTATAGCCTATTTGACCCATGTGACCTTGAATGTGATCCCTTCAATTTGACCTTGACAAAAGGGTACTGACCTTGGCAATATGACAGAGCAATTATGAAGAAACTGACACCAACAGAAAGAAACTTCGGATCAATATTTAGTTTTTCTCCATGTACATTTTTGTGTCCTATAATCTACAAATCTCGGAAAGTGTAACACAAGTATCTATCTAAGACTTCCGCCGACCAAACTACATACAAGTATCTATCTAAGATACACTAGGTTGTGATATTCCTGTCAAATGTTACAATCAGAAACCGACAAGAGAAATTGTGTATAAGCATCAAGTTAACCATACCTGGATATAAACAACAGTATTGTGTAATTGTGTATAAGCATCAAGTTAACCATACCTGGAGATAAACAACAGTATTGTGTAATTGTGTATAAGCATCAAGTTAACCATACCTGGAGATAAACAACAGTATTGTGTAATTGTGTATAAGCATCAAGTTAACCATACCTGGAGATAAACAACAGTATTGTGTAATTGTGTATAAGCATCAAGTTAACCATACCTGGATATAAACAACAGTATTGTGTAATTGTGTATAAGCATCAAGTTAACCATACCTGGAGATAAACAACAGTATCAATTAAGATCTGAAAACTTCATTACACGACAGACATAACTGCCCCCAGGAATCAGTGATATGTACCTGCTTTATATTACAAAAAGGCAATATCAGTGATATTACAGACATGTTATGGAATAGAAAGCCTAAATGTTTATCGTTTCCTACCAACACCATCACAGCCTTCCTGAGCTGAACAAGACATCACAACTTAACCTGACACACTGTCCAGAATAGTAAGTATACATGTTACTAACCTGCCACACTGTTAAATCTCCCCTAAGTCCAGAATAGTAAGTATATATGTTACTAACCTGACACACTGTTAAATCTCCCTAAGTCCAGAATAGTAAGTATATATGTTACCTGCCACACTGTTAAATCTCCCCTAAGTCCAGAATAGTAAGTATATATGTTACTATGTGTGTCAAGTGCAGTGCATATATGATTCTACTGATGTCCCTGTATTAATCAATAAACAAATCTAATCAATATTCTGGACTTTAATTTATCCATTACACTAATCTTTAGATGAGATTTCAATAATTACAATTATATATAGTCAGTCACCTCTGGAATTAAAATCAACATCCAGTAAACAATGAGAAAGTAAAATTCAAATTTTATCTAAATTGCTTCAATTTTCTTGTAACAACGAAGGACGCCTTGTAAGCTCCTGTTGCTGTTACATCTGTTACAAAACAACATATACCATATGTGTCATCAGTTCTGTCACATGTTTTACAGCAGTGTCAATGAAGAATATCTTCACATAGTTAAAAAGTATCACACAAAAATATTTCCTCCAATGATGCTTTATATAGAGGTTATACAACGAGTGGTTGGTATTCTTTAAAAGTTACAAAAGACACAAGCTTTAGAGAGTACTGTGTCTTTGTAACTTTAAAAAAATAGCTTACGAGTGTGAAATAAATGATATTTAAAATAAATTCCAGGTATTTTACACTTAGACAATTCATTAGCACCACTAATTATTGACAGCATGAGACTAAAAGGTGGTCCAGCCCACCTGTACAGGTAAGACTTCATTACATCTCAATCAGAAAACAATAGTGGTCAAATCACCTTACATGTGCTGTCTACACAAACATATAGATGACAGCTAGAATACTTCCACCATATCATCAAAGTGTGGTTAGAATTAGGATCTGATGTTATACCAACGTTTTGTTACATTGCCCATATGTCAACATGTTACTAGAGAAATCCTTCCAATTTCAATCAAAAACGCTCCTATAAGGAAAGTGCTGCACATTTTTTAATTAATGAAAATAAAAGCTTTCTATCTGCTTGGTTATTATATTACCCCTGTTAGTATAATATTTTATATAATAGAACTGTGATCCACTGTATGGTTCTTGGAACATCTTAAAGGAAACAAGAATTGCATTCATTCAAAGCCAACTCTGTCTGTTCCACTCACGGTATAGAAAATCAGCAGCTCACTTCACTATGTTCCCCTCAAGACTTTTTTGTAACATTGAAGTGCGGAAGTTTTTAATAGCTGAGGGAGATTTTCATCGCCCTTTTTGATGTATGTGAGGTGTGATGACAGGGAACGTGCTCAATCATATTAACACAGAAAACACACTGCCAATTAGTGTGGGAACACCCACTGTCACTACGGTAACCAAACTGTAAATTACTGACATACTTTAACATTTGTTTAGACATTGACAAAACTAGAGACAATACACATTTTGAGTTGCTTGAGAAAATCCTAATTGTCATGTGTCTAAAACTTTTGTTTTTAGTCACATCAGAAATGATTGTCACGCATCAAACTTTATTTTAAACAAGGAGCCGCAAAGCTTGGCATTATCCCCCGTGCCCCGCAGTTGGTATGAAAACCCAAATACATGTATATATCAAGCTCAAAGTAAGAGTTATTAAGGAAACAGTAATTTGGTATTTTTGATTAAGTCTCCATGGTGACAGAAAAAATACCGAAATGGAAGGTCCGCAATAGCAAAAGGCACAACTAGTCTGATATATTCCGAAAGTTTCAAGGAGCTGCATTGAACGTTTTGGAGTTATAGCCCGGAAACAAAAGGAAACAGTAATTTGGTATTTTTGACTAAGTTTCCATGGTGACAGAAAAAATGCCGAAAATGGAAGGTCTGCAATAGCAAAAGGCACAACTAGGGCACTAGTCTGATATATACAGAAATTTTCAAGGAGCATGTGTCGAATGGTTTTTGAGTTATAGCCGGAAACAAAAGGAAACAGTAATTTGGTATTTTTGACTAAGTTTCCATGTTGACAGAAAAAATACCAAAAATGGAAGGTCTGCTATAGCAAAAGGCACAACTAGCTATAGGGCACTAGTCTGATATATTCAGAAAGTTTCAAGGAGCTGCGTTGAAAAGTTTTTGAGTTATAGCCCGGAAACAAAAGGAAACAGTAATTTGGTATTTTTGACTAAGTTTCCATGGTGACAGAAAAAATACCATAAATGGAAGGTCCGCAATAGCAAAAGGCACAACTAGGGCACTAGTCTGATATATACAGAAATTTTCAAGGAGCATGTGTCGAATGGTTTTTGAGTTATAGCCGGAAACAAAAGGAAACAGTAATTTGGTATTTTTGACTAAGTTTCCATGTTGACAGAAAAAATACCAAAAATGGAAGGTCCGCTATAGCAAAAGGCACAACTAGGGCACTAGTTTGATATATTCAGAAAGTTTCAAGGAGCTGCGTTGAACAGTTTTTGAGTTATAGCCCGGAAACAAAAGGAAACAGTAATTTGGTATTTTTGACTAAGTTTCCATGGTGACAGGAAAAATACCGAAAATGGAAGGTCCGCAATAGCAAAAGGCACAACTAAGGCACTAGTCTGATATATACAGAAATTTTCAAGGAGCTGCGTCGAACGGTTTTTGAGTTATAGCCCGGACACAAAAGGAAACAGTAATTTGGTATTTTTAATTTGGTATTTTTGATTAAGTTTCCATGGTGACAGAAAAAATACTGAAAATGGAAGGTCCGCAATAGCAAAAGGCACAACTAGGGTACTAGTCTGATATATACAGAAATTTTCAAGGAGCTGCGTAGAACAGCTTTGGAGTTATAGCCCGAAACAGTAATTTGGTATTTTTGACTAAGTTTCCATGGTGACAGAAAAAATACCGAAAATGGAAGGTCCGCAATAGAAAAAGGCACAACTAGGGCACTAGTCTGACATATACAGAAAGTTTCAAGGAGCTGCGTTGAACGGTATGGCATAAGCTCACCTTGGTCCTTCGGACCAGGTGAGCTAAAAATGAACCCCGTATGTGGCCTCCCAGAGGTCACAGCATCTGAGGTCATGATCAAAGCGCCATCTATAAACAGGTCAGCTAAATCAGAAGTGACTAAATGCATCTAGGCCTATATACTGTACAATCATTGAATTACAGATCATTTAAACCACATCATTTAACAACAGCAGCAATTGAGACGTTAAGCGAGTTTCGTAGACTCACTATACGGTATCCAGATGTTTTTTTATTTAGTTATAGCATGGTCATCACGGAGAACTGATCACTTCGATCTCGAGTCTTACGTTTGGAATAGTGAACACTTGCATGTAAGTAACAAAATCTACCAATCGTCTCAACTGCTAGCAGTCAAACACATCGATACACGTATCGTTAATACCCATCACTCAAGTCATTGCTGCCGGAGCGATCTCGCCGCGATGCCACATTGTGTGTTTAGTTTCAAATTAAGTATCACTTCCTTTTTCACTATGAAACAGTTCGTTAGTTTATAACATGGTAGACAAGCCTATAGAAATTAACAAATTATTTAACATTACAAGGGAAGTAACTCTAGACCATTTACACACCAACTAATATGAAAATTACAAATACAGTAAAGAATGAAGTGTAGTAAGGGTTCCTTACGGAACTATAGTATGAGCTAATTCGCGATTTTTGCCGGCTATTGTAATTGTGAGGGAATTCGAATTCAACCACATGGGATTCATTGCCATAGCAACCACATGGAGGAATTCAATTGGTCAAATTTTAGATGCAAATTCAACCTCACGGATTTTCTTGCCAAAGAACCACGCTGAGGCTTCTTATTGGTTGAAATATTGACATTGAACGATTTTGATGTAAACCAGGACTCGTGCATGGAACCTCTGAACTCAAGACGGACATTTCAGTATCATCCTCAGCATTTATTTTTATCTGTCTTTTGTGCTTAACCAGAGTTATCTTCCCTAACTACACTTCATTATTTCTGTGACACTCCTTTAGGTGTCACCCCACTAGTAAAACTTGTCTGATGTTACTTTCCAAGGAAATAGAGACAAAAAACATCACAGTGGGCATCTTCATACAGTGTCACCTCCCAAGAAATGTTATCTCACATTTTTCAAGCAATATATTCCTTCAAAGATATAAGCATTTTTTTTTTAAATTCATTGATTCAAAATAAATAAATTGATATTTTCAAGATTAAACATGATACATTTTTATTTATATATCTTGTAAAATAATTTATTTCATGCATATCTCAAAAAAATATAGAAAATAATCTGAATAAATGGAATGCGAAATTAGATATAGACACAGGAACATTTAATAACGATGAATTTCACAGTATTGTTTCTTCTTTTCTTTTTCAAATCACTATCTGGGCCTGGTATCTTTACCAAAATTGTATGGAATCATTAGTTTGGTTTTGTTTATTTTGTTTAACGTCCTATTAACAGCTAAGGTCATTTAAGGACGGCCTCCCGTGCGTGGGACATGCATGCGCGTAGTGAGTGCGTATGTGTGTTTTGGGAGGCTGTGGTATGTTCGTGTTAAGTCTCCTTGTGATAGGCCGGAACTTTTGCCGATTTGTATGGAATCAACCCAGAACCTTTAATTGGTACCTTTAACAAAATTGTATGGAATCAACCCAGAACCTTGGTACCTTTAACAAAATTGTATGGAATCAACCCAGAACCTTGGTACCTTTACCAAAATTGCATGGAATCAACACAAGGTCTTGGTATCTTTACCGAAAGTTGCTTGGAATCAACAAAGGGCATCAAAATTGCATGGAATCAACACAGCTAGGGCCTTGGTATCTCTATCAAAATTGTATTGAATTAACACAGGGTCTTGGTATCTCTATCAAAATTGTATTGAATTAACACAGGGTCTTGGTATCTCTATCAAAATTGTATTGAATTAACACAGGGTCTTGGTATCTCTATCAAAATTGTATTGAATTAACACAGGGTCTTGGTATCTCTATCAAAATTGTATTGAATTAACACAGGGTCTTGGTATCTCTATCAAAATTGTATTGTATTAACACAGGGTCTTGGTATCTCTATCAAAATTGTATTGTATTAACACAGGGCCTTGGTATCTCTATCAAAATTGTATTGAATTAACACAGGGTCTTGTTGTCTATACTAAACCAGAGTGGAATCAACCCTGGACCTGGACTCTATACCAAACAGGAATCCCTAGTGAGATGTAGAGACAATCTCAATAAACCTAATATTATCTTAACGGTAGAATGTTCTGGTCCAAACACACACCAAAATTGTAACAGAAACACAATATATGGTTTACTATGATACACCAATGCTTGTAACCAGATTACCTGTCTCTTATCAGGATCTGCAGACAAAACACCACAACAAGAAGCCTCAAAATACAGTCAGACAATACTCTATCGACAAGCTTGGCGGACAATACTCTCTATCGACAAGCTCGCCGTACACCCCAATATTGGTGTTAAATACCAGACACCAAATACTTGCGCCAGACGACTTTAAACGAATTGAATGATAGCTAAAGAGAAAGGTGATTTGTTAGTGTTTTCTAATGGCTTTTACGCAGCTAAAAGATACAGTATATTTAGATACAGACCACTATACTGATCTATAGGGATTACCAGTATACAACGACAGCTAAATAGCTAGACATCAACTCTATATATTTATAGGAAAACAAAGAAAACTCTTCAAAACAATATTTAATCAATGATGTTTAAATAATTATTAGTTTTTAAATGAGCAGATCCAGATCTTATCGACAGTAAAATGTTCATAGCAGAAACCGCTCAAGTTTTAATTCATATATACTAACATGATATACATGTACTTTAAGCTACGGAGAAATGAAACAGGAGATCCCAGAGGGATCTTGGAGCCCACCATTGAATGATACATATCAGTCAAATGAAAGACTGATCTTTTCCCTTCTTTCATTCTTATTTCAAAACATTTAATAAATTCATATAACATATGTTATAGCAGGAGCAACTTGCAATTGTTAAAATCCAAGATGGCTGCCTGTCAGCCATGTTGTTTTCTGATCAGTCCCGAAATTCAATATGCACAACTAGCAAACCAAGGGAAACTTACATATGAAATATGAGAAAGATCCCTTCAATACTCTCTGAGAAATAGCGATACTGAACTTCAATTATCAAAATCAAAGATGGTTGCCTATTGGCCATGTTGTTTTCCGATCAGTACCAAAATGCAATATTGACAACTGAGGACCAAGGGGAACTTACATATGAAATTAGAGAAAGATCCCTTCATTACTTTCTGAGAAATAGTGACAACAAACTTCCATTGTCAACATCCAAGATGGCCACCTGTCAGCCATGTTGTTTTCCGATCTGTCCAAAAATGCAATATGCATAACAAGGTACCAAGGGTATCTTACATATGAAATTAAAGAGAGATTTCTTCAATACTTTCAGAGAAATAGCGATAACAAACTTCAATTGTCAAAATCTAACATGGCCGCCTGTCAGCCATGTTGCTTTCCGACGTGTCCCAAAATACAATATGCGTAACTAGGGACCAAGGAGAACTTGCAGATGGAATTTGAGAAAGATCCCTTCGGAACTTTCTGAGAAATAGACATAGCAAAAACTGTTTACGGAGGGACTGACAGTCCGACAGACCTAGAACGACTGACCAGACGCTAGGTGATTGGAACAGCACAACAATTAAGCCAACAATCAGAGATGTGTACTGTTAACAGGAATAATGGTGACAATTTTGAGAGAAGTGACAGGAAGCTATGTCTATGGTTGAGGAAGTGTCGAGGAGAGGGTGACAGGAAGCTATGTCTTTGGTTGGGTACAAGGACTTGACTGTAATGTGGACTTCCTCAGACTTGGGTACAAGGACTTGACTGTAATGTGGACTTCCTCAGACCTGGGTACAAGGACTTGACTGTAATGTGGACTTCCTCAAACCAGGGTACAAGCACTTGATTTTGAGGTGAACTTCCTCAGACCTGGGTACAAGGACTTGACTGTAATGTGGACTTCCTCAGACCTGGGTACAAGTACTTGATTTTGAGGTGAACTTCCTCAGACCTGGGTACAAGGACTTGATTGTAAGGTGAACTTCCTCAGACCAGGGTACAAGGACTTGACTGTAATGTGAACTTCCTCAGACCTGGGTACAAGGACTTGACTGTAATGTGGACTTCCTCAAACCTGGGTACAAGGACTTGACTGTAATGTGGACTTCCTCAGACCTGGGTACAAGGACTTGACTGTAATGTGGACTTCCTCAGACCTGGGTACAAGGACTTGACTGTAATGTGGACTTCCTCAGACCTGGGTACATGCAAGCACTTGACTGTAATGTGGACTTCCTCAGACCTGGGTACAAGGACTTGACTGTAATGTGGACATCCTCAGACCTGGGTACAAGGACTTGACTGTAATGTGGACTTCCTCAGACCTGGGTACAAGGACTTGACTGTAATGTGAACTTCCTCAGACCTGGGTACAAGGACTTGACTGTAATGTGGACTTCCTCAGACCTGGGTACAAGGACTTGACTGTAATGTGGACATCCTCAGACCTGGGTACAAGGACTTGACTGTAATGTGGACTTCCTCAGACCTGGGTACAAGCACTTGACTGTAATGTGGACTTCCTCAGACTTGGGTACAAGGACTTGACTGTAATGTGGACTTCCTTAGACCTGGGTACAAGGACTTGATTTTGAGGTGAATTCATCAGACCTGGGTACAAGGACTTGATTTTAAAGTGAATTCACCAGACCTGGGTACAAGGACTTGATTTTTAAGGTGAATTCATCAGACCTGGGTACATGGACTTGATTTTAAGGTGAACTTCCTCAGACCTGGGTACAAGGACTTGATTTTAAGGTGGACTTCCTCAGACCTGGGTACAAGGACTTGATTTTGAGGTGAACTTCCTCAGACCTGGGTACAAGGACTTGATTTTGAGGTGAACTTCCTCAGACCTGGGTACAAGGACTTGATTTTGAGGTGAACTTCCTCAGACCTGGGTACAAGGACTTGACTGTAATGTGGACTTCCTCAGACCTGGGTACAAGGACTTGACTGTAATGTGGACTTCCTCAGACCTGGGTACAAGGACTTGACTGTAATGTGGACTTCCTCAGACCTGGGTACAAGGACTTGACTGTAATGTGGACATCCTCAGACCTGGGTACATGCAAGCACTTGACTGTAATGTGGACTTCCTCAGACCCTGGGTACAAGGACTTGACTGTAATGTGGACTTCCTCAGACCTGGGTACAAGGACTTGACTGTAATGTGGACTTCCTCAGACCTGGGTACAAGGACTTGACTGTAATGTGGACTTCCTCAGACCTGGGGTACATGCAAGCACTTGACTGTAATGTGGACTTCCTCAGACTTGGGTACAAGGACTTGACTGTAATGTTGGACATCCTCAGACCTGGGTACAAGGACTTGACTGTAATGTGGACTTCCTCAGACCTGGGTACAAGGACTTGACTGTAATGTGAACTTCCTCAAACCAGGGTACAAGGACTTGACTGTAATGTTGACATCCTCAGACCTGGGTACAAGGACTTGACTGTAATGTGAACTTCCTCAGACCTGGGTACAAGGACTTGACTGTAATGTGGACTTCCTCAGACCTGGGTACAAGGACTTGACTGTATAGTGACTTCCTCAGACCTGGGTACAAGGACTGATTGAGGGAACTTCCTCAGAACCTGGGTACAAGGACTTGATTTAGGTGAACTCCTCAGACCTGGGTACAGGACTTGATTTAAGTGAATTCTCAGCCCGGGTACAGGACTGTTTTTAGGAAAAACCCCCAACCGGTACAAGGATTGATTTTGGGTGATTCCTAAACCCGGGTACAAGATTTGATTTTAGGGAACTTCCTCAGACTGGGTACAAGGATTGTTTGGGGTAAAAATTTCCCTCAGCCTGGGTAAAAGGACTTGACTGAAATGTGGACTCCTCAGACCGGGGTAAAGGACTTGACGTAATGTGGATTTCCTAACCGGGTAAAAGGATTTGATTTTAGGGTGAACTTCTCAGCTGGGTACAACATTTGAGAAAGTGGACTTCCTCAGATGGGTACAAGATTTGACTGAATGGGAAACCCCCAGATTGGTAAAGGGACTTGATGTAATGTGGATTCTTAAACCGGGGTACAAGGCTTATTTTGGGTGAACCCCCCAAAACCGGGAAAAAGGACTTGTTTGAAGGTAAACTCCCCGCCCGGGAAAAAGGACTTGATTTTTAGGGTGAATTTCCCGACGGGACAAGGATTTGATTTTAGGTGAACTTCTAGACCGGGTCAGGATTTGATTTTAGGGAAACCTCAAAAGGGTCAAGCATTTGATGTAAGTGGATTTCTAACCCGGGAAAAGGGATTTGAGTAATGTGGACCCCTCAGACCGGGTACAAGATTGATTAGGGGATTCCTAAAACCCGGGTACAAGGATTTGTTTTAAAAAAAAGTAAAATTCATCGATGGGTACAAGGACTGATTTTTTAAAAGTGAATTCCGACCGGGTAAAGGACTTGATTTTTAAGGTGAATTACAGACGGGTACAGGACTTGTTTTTTAAGGGTGGGAACTTCCTCAGACCTGGGACAGGATTTGTTTTTTAAGGTGAATTCATCAGAGGGGGTAAAAGGACTTGTTTTAAAAAGGTGAATTCTCAGCCGGGTACAGGATTTGTTTTTAAGGGAATTCTCGCCCTGGGTACGGATTGATGGTGTAACGAGTATTTTGTCTAAAAGGAGCACAGTTTCATCAAAAAGAACAAGAGAACAAAGGGAAAAAAAATCTATGACAAAATCCCCAATAGTGTTAATACTTTTTTGCTTAAAAAAAGGGCTACATGTCACCTCCCTATGAGAAAATGTTTTTTTTAAGGAAAAAAGAAATCAAAAGTCCAAACCCTTAAAAACTGCAGCTTCATATCAGGATTAAAGCTCCCCGGTTCAAACAAAACAAAAGAAAAGAGACATTTGGGGGCAAGATTCAAGTACAGAAATAAATCAAATGGAGTATACTTCGCAGTAGAATTCTTTGACCCCAACTTATATCCAACGAACATCCAAACAAACTCCAAATTTAAACCACACTGCAAATCCCAAAAAATCTCCAAATTTTAATCCACACTGTATACACCCAAACATCTCCAAAATTTATATCCAAGATACACTCCAAACAATCCCCAATTTTTTTATTCCAAAAAGAAAACCCCCCAAACAATCTCCAAATTTTATACCCACCGTATAACCCAAAACATCCCACAAACCCACATATAAAATAATATCAAAGTGTTTTGGCAGTTCATGACTATATACTGGACACCAATAATTGTTGAACTGAGGGTTGTTTTATGTTTGGGTTTACACCTATAAGTTAAAAAACAGATATTTGTATTTTTGACTCTCCCATTCCCCCTGCCGTTTAACCAACCTTTAAACCAGTAAACGAGACCATTTTGAAAAAAACATCTATTTTAACCCTTCCCCAAAATTTCTGTCCCCCAAAAGTCTGAACAACAGCCTATGCCTTAAATTTAATTTTTTTTCAATCAGTTTTTTTACAGAAATCTCAATTTCTCCAGGAATCCTGACAAAATTTGGTAGAAATCAAATTTTTTCCCCCGATTTCTAACTTACACAAGGAAAAGTAAAAATTGTTTAAATTTCAAAAGAAAAGTTTTTTTATCACTCAATTCACAACTAGAGCGTTTAACCCCCAAAGGGGTGGCAAAAAAGCGATAATTATATCAGGTGTTAAAGTTTTTTCACGCAGAGTCTCGATGTGTGATGTCCAAAAATGGACATGGAATAACTCGCAAAGGGAGAAATCAGGGGACTCCGATAACTGGTGACAGGGTTTTCTTACTAAGTCAATATCAACAGGAAAAATTTTCTATGAATTTGAAAGTCTTGCATGAACACCAATTTGGGGAGATTCAGTAGCCACATACACAGCTAGAATTAAAACTTTTAAGGGTAAAGGTTTCCTCTCTAATTGGGGAATTAAAGTGGGG